>NW_019943301.1:68815-98047 GCF_002910315.2 Salvelinus sp. IW2-2015
TAACGCCATTCTTCGGACGATAGAACGCGATAAGCCGACCATCACCCCTGTGAGACAAAACCGGACTCGTTCAGTGAAGAGACCACTTCTTTGCCAGTCCTGCTGGTCAGGCAATGGTAGGTTATGTCCATAGGCGACGTTGTTGCCGTGATGTCTGTGAGGACCTGCCTTACAACAGGCCTACAAGCCCTCCAGTCCAGCCTCTCAGCCTATTGTGGACAGTTCTGAGCACTATGGAGTGCATGTGCGTTTCTTTCCTGGTGTAACTCGGGCAGTTGTTGTTGCCATCCTGTACCTGTCCCGCAGGTGTGATGTTCGGATGTACCGATCCTGTGCAGGTGTTGTCACATGTGATCTGCCACTGCGAGGATGATCAGCTGTCCATCCTGTCTCCCATGTAGCGCTGTTTTAGGCGTCTCACAGTACGGACATTGGAATTTATTTCCCTGGCCACATCTGCAGTCCTCATGCCTCCTTGCAGCATGCCTAAGGCACGTTCACGCAGATGAGCAGTGACCCTGGGCATCTTTCTTTTGGTGTTTTTCAGAGTCAGTAGAAAGGCCTCTTTAGTGTCCTAAGTTTTCATAACTGTGACCTTAATTGCCTACCGTCTGTAAGCTGTTAGTGTCTTAACGACCGTTCCACAGGTGCATGTTCATTAATTATTTATGGGTCATTGAACAAGCATGGGAAACAGAGATTAAACCATTTACAATGAAGATCTGTGAAGTTATTTGGATTTTTATGAATTATCTTTGAAAGACAGGGTCCTGAAAAAGGGATGTTTCTTTAGTTTCTGACTAATGATCAAAGTGTACATGAAACATACCCCCAGAGGACAGGCAGTGTGGTATATATATATATACTGACACACTGTGACATATTGGTTGGAATTGCTGTTGCTAACGGTAACGGCCCACTCTACAGCAGGGATCAACTCAAGTGTTCTGTTCCAATTTGTCTTGAAATTATTATTAAATTACACTCAGTCAGGTGTGATGCAGCCACATATAGTTTCAGTGTTCTTTTTCATTTTCGTGTCAAAGTTCCTGTATAGACATAGCGTGCATTCCAAATGACACCCTGCCTGTGTTACCTATATAGTGCACTACTTTTGACCTGATCTAAAGTAGTGCACTATATAAAGAGAGTAGGGTGCTATTTTGGATCCATACCAGTTGCAATCAGAGTGTGTGGGCAAAGCGGCTCCGGAGCGGAACAGTGTGTCCAATTTCACCGGAGTGCAGGGCGACTTTCCCAAAAGCTGGAGCATTGGCCTTATCACCCTCTCCAGTAGCGCTCACTTCACGAGCTCAAGGCATGCCCGCCCCAGCATGCATCTGTAGGCTACTTGAGGGCTGCTATAGCCCCTTTGCTTTAGCTACTGTCATGGAGTTTGCTAAATATTTTTCATAAAGAAACTGATCAAAACACACAGGTGCAAAAGATGAGGAGGATCAAGAGCATTGTGAGGATGATCACAAAATGATCACATAATAGATGACCAAATTAGTGTTCTACCCAAGGTTGCCAAGGAAATGTTGTGATCTATTTAATAAACACAAGAGACCAGCAAAATTGATTTTAAAAAAGTGTGGTGATATAGCAAGAACAGCGGCATCTAGTGGTCAGAACCTGGTGCATTTTATAGTAAATACTGCAAGCAACTTGAAAAGGGGGAGAAGAAAATATCACTAGATTCACAAGGAATACATTGCATAGTATGGAGAAGCAATACTCCAAGCCGCAGCTTCATAATACTTGTCAAATAGAACTGATACTATATACTGGTTGTTGGAGTAGGTTTGGCATGGGATGTGGGGGGGTCTGTGGGGGAGCTTTTGACCATTGGGTGGATTCCTCATGTSTTACTTATTAGTAGGAAGAAGTTTGGTGTCACGTTCCTGACCTGTTTTCTTTTGTCTTGTATTTATTTAGTTGGTCAGGGCGTGAGTTGGGTGGGTTTGTCTATGTGTGATTTTCTATGTTGGGATGTTTGTGTTCGGCCGGGTATGATTCTCAATCAGAGGCAGCTGTCATCGTTGTCCCTGATTGAGAATCATACTTAGGCAGCCTGGGTTTCACGTGTGTGTTGTGGGTGTTTGTTTCCGTGTTTGTATTCGTGCCACACGGGACTGTTGTCGGTTGTATTCATTTTGTTATTTTGKTTCRTGTTAGTGTTCAGTTTCGATWTAATAAATTATCATGAGCACTACCCACTCTGCGTGTTGGTCCGATCCATGCTCCTCCTCGTCTGAGGAGGAGAACGACTATGACGACCGTTACATTTGGTCCAAATCGGATGTTGGGTACTATATTTATTAAGTATTATCTGAATTCTATAAATTAAAATGGTCAATTTGGGTGCAATCAATTAGCTTAATTTCTAATTGATCAAATTTTTATTTCTACAAAATGTTTCAGCAATTTCCAATCTTACCTTTTTCTAACCACAGAAACAATTTCAGAACAATCTGAGATGGTGGGTGTCACGGCAACAACGCTACAGCTACAAAACCAACCTTCTAAAGGTCAAATCGCTCAGCTCATCGTCATTATCAAATGTATGGAATTATAAACAGAGTAATGGGCGTTAACACCCTCAACCCTGAGTTTGCTAAATATTTTTCATAAAGAAACTGATCAAAACACACAGGTGCAAAAGATGAGGAGGATCAAGAGCAAGAGAGGGAGTATAGGTGATGTAGAATCATTGTGGAATCTGAAAAGACACGTATCCTGAAAGCATGATGGTGTACTACGCAACAAATTCTCACAGTCTCACCACAGATTTAGACGTCCCTCCATGTTTTTCAAACGTACATTTCGAAAGTTGTTCCAAATGTCTATGTGTTTAAGGTTAAGTTTAGGCTTTAACCCCCGAATGGTTAAGATTTGGGATAGGCTTAAAACAAAAATATCAAACACAACTTTCTATCGCTGGATTCAAACATGCAACGTTTGGCACCAGAGGCAGATGCTTGAAGCCATCCACCATCCCTAGCAAAACCAAAACCTACTTGAAGGTAACACTGCTGCTACCTCGCTCTCCAACCAAGGTGTTGGGAACACTGCTGCACCCTCGCTCTCCAACCAAGGTGTTGGGAACACTGCTGCTACCTCGCTCTCCAACCAAGGTGCTGGGAACACTGCTGCACCCTCGCTCTCCAACCAAGGGTTGAACCACATTGCTGCACCCTCGCTCTCCAACCAAGGGTTGGGAACACTGCTGCTACCTCGCTCTCCAACCAAGGTGTCTGGGAACACTGCTGCACTCGCTCTCCAACCAAGGTGTGGAACACTGCTCTACCTCGCTCTCCAACCAAGGTGTTGGGAACAACTGCTGCCACCTCGCTCTCTCAACCAAGGTGTTGGGAACACTGTCTGCTACCTCGCTCTCTAACCAAGGTGTTGGAACACTGCTGCTACCTCGCTCTCCAACCAAGGTGTGGGAACACTGCTGCTACCTCGCTCTCCAACCAAGGTGTTGGGAACACTGCTGCTACCTCGCTCTCCAACCAAGGTGTTGGGAACCACTGCTGCTACCTCGCTCTCCAACCAAGGTGTTGGGAACACTGCTGCTACCTCCGCTCCTAACCAAGAGGTTGGGAACACTGCTGCTACCTCGCTCTCCAACCAAGGTGTGGGAACACTGCTGCTACCTCGCTCTCCAACCAAGGTGTTGGGAACACTGCTTGCTACCTCGCTCTTCCAACCAAGGTGTTGGGAACACTGCTGCTACCTCGCTCTCCAACCAAGGTGTTGGGAACACTGCTGCTACCTCGCTCTCCAACCAAGGTGTTGGGAACACTGCTGCTACCTCGCTCTCTAACCAAGGTTCTGGGAACACTTCTGCTACCTCGCTCTCCAACCAAGGTGTTGGGAACACTGCTGCTACCTCGCTCTTCAACCAAGGTGTTGGAAACACTGCTGCTACCTCGCTCTCCAACCAAGGTGTTGGAACACTGCTTCTACCTCGCTCTCCAACCAAGGTGTGGGAACACTTGCTGCTTACCTCGCTCTCCAACCAAGGTGCTGGGAACACTGCTGCTACCTCGCCTCCAACCAAGGTGCTGGAACACGCTGCTACCTCGCTCTCCAACCAAGGTGCTGGGAACACTGCTTCTACCTCGCTCTCCAACCAAGGTGCTGGGAACACTTGCTCTACCTCGCTCTCAAACAAGGTGCTGGGAACACTGCTGCTACCTCGCTCTCCAACCAATGGCTGGGAACACTGCTGCTACCTCGCTCTCCAACCAAGGTGCTGGGAACACTGCTGCTACCTCGCCTCTCCAACCAAGGTGCTGGGAACACTGCTCTACCTCGCTCTCCAACCAAGGTGCTGGGAACACTTCTGCTACCCCTCGTCCCAACCAAGGCTGCTGGGAACACTCTGCACTACCGCTCTCCAACCAAGGTGCTGGAACACTGCTGCTACCTCGCTCTCCAACCAAGGTGCTGGGAACACTGCTGCTACCTCGCTCTCCAACCAAGGTGCTGGGAACACTGCTGCTACCTCGCTCTCCAACCAAGCGTGCTGGGAACACTGCTGCTACCTCGCTCTCCAACCAAGGTGCTGGGAACACTGCTGCCTACCTCGCTCTCCAACCAAGGTGCTGGAACAGTGCGCTACCTCGCTCTCCAACCAAGGTGCTGGGAACACTCGCTCCTACCTGCTCCCAACCAAGGTTTGGGAACACTGCTCCTACCTCGCTCTCCAACCAAGGGGTGCTGGAACACTGCTGCTACCTCGCTCTCCAACCAAGTGCTGGGAACACTGCTGCTACCTCGCTCTCCAACCCAAGCGTGGGAACACTGCTTGCTACCTCGCTCTCCAACCAAGGTGTTGGGAACACTGCTTCTACCTCGCTCTCCAACCAAGGTGCTGGGAACACTGCTGCTACCTCGCTCTCCAACCAAGGTGCTGGGAACACTTCTGCTACCTTGCTCTCCAACCAAGGTGCTGGGAACACTGCTGCTACCCGCTCTCCAACCAAGGTGCTGGGAACATGCTGCTACCTCGCTCTCCAACCAAGGTGTATGAATTGAAGAGCAAACTGAAGTAGTGAGGAGATTCAGCAACTATTGGAGGACAATGGAAGTAAATAAAAAAAGGCTTCTTTATTGTTACAAGTAAAACCAAAGCATTCCAGCTTTCCGCTTTTGGTCAAAAACTCTGAAGAAGGCCTAAAGCAGAAACGGATTGGTGTTTAACTTGTAACATAAAAAAAAAAAAACGGTTTTATTTATTCCATTGTCCTCCAAGAGTTGCTGACACCCCCTCTCTACTTCAAAATGAAAATAGCAAACACCTACAGTAGTATCGAATGGGAAGCTCATTCTGGCAAGTTCATGAACAGTATTTGCAGGGAATGAAAAAGTTCTTACGAAATAAATATATCCATTGTCCGTGAGCATAATACTGTGGGAAGAACAATGACTCATTCCATATGAAACCAAACCCACCTTCTGTAGAATACATGTCTTCCTCAACCCCTCATAATATGGACGTTTTCTGTATTATAGCTATCATACCAACCTTCGTCTCTTAGCTTCATCAATATTATCAAACCTACTGTATCATAACAAAGTAACATTTCTTCCTTAACCCACATAACAGTTAGGATTACTGTATTACAGGGTCATTCCACTTCAAAAGCACAAGAAAGGGGATTTCAAAACCTACCCTCTCAGATTGTTCTGAAATCGTTTCTGTAGTTAGTAACAGATACAATTAGCATTCCTGAAACATTATTTGGTTGAAATATAATTTAATCTCTGAGAAATTAAGCGAATGTATTGCACCCAAATTAGAGTTGTCAGAAGGTGTGTGTAGCTGGTGCATAAAGTCAGGCGCAGGAGAACAAAATGAGTGATCAACGTACTTTACTCAACATAAAGGCACAAGGTAAAACAAATACACTTGACCAATAACCAACGGTAAATATAACGCACGGCTGAACACAGCACCCGTCGAAAAACCAGCCATCATGAACCGAACTGAACATAGAAATAATCACAGACAACAAACATGGGGGAAACAGAGGGTTAAATACATGAACATGTAATTGGATAATGAAAACCAGATGTGTAGAAAATAAAGACAAAACCAATGGAAAATGAAAGATGGATCAGCGATGGCTAGAAGACCGGTGACGTCGACCGCCGAACGCCGCCCGTACAAGGAGAGGGACCGACCTTGGCGGAAGTCGTGACAGGAATATTGCTTCTCCAAACCATGTCATGTATCCCCTATTAATCTGGTAATGATTGGCCTGTCTCCTGGTAGCGCCTCCATGCTCTGGACACTACGCTGACAGACACAGCAAACCTTCTTGCCACAGCTCGCATTGATGTGCCATCCTGGATGGGCTGCACTACCTGAGCCACTTGTGTGGGTTGTAGACTCCGTCTCATGCTACCACTAGAGTGAAAGCACCGCCAGCATTCAAAAGTGACCAAAACATCAGCCAGGAAGCAAGGAAACTGAGAAGTGGTCTGTGGTCACCACCTGCAGAACCAGTCCTTTATGGGGGGTGTCTTACTAATGCCTATAATTTCACCTTTTGTCTATTCCATTTGCACAACAGCATGTGAAATTTATTGTCATCAGTGTTGCTTCCTAAGTGGACAGTTTGACACAGAAGTGTGATTGACTTGGAGTTACATTGTGTGTTTAAGTGTTCCCTTTATTTTTTGAGCAGTGTATATACATCTATATATATATTTACTTGCTTTGGCAATGTAAAATATGTTCCCATGCCAAAAAGGCCCCTTGAATTGAGAAGAGAGAGAGAAGCGAGCTATATTAAATATAACAGTATATATATATTAATATATAGCTCCTCTCTTCTCAATTCAAGGGGCCTTATTGGATGGAAAACATATGTTTAATTGCCAAAGCAAGTGAAATGGATAAACAAAATAAACAGAAAATGAACAGTTAAACATTACACTCACAGAGAAGTTCCATGAGAATAAAGACATTTCAAATGTCATATTTTGTCAATATACAGTGTTGTAATGATGTGCAAATAGTTAATGTAAAAAAGTTGAAATAAATAAACAATAATATAGGTTGTATTTACAAAGGGTTTGTTCTTCACTGGTTGACCTTTTGTTGTGGCAACAGGTCACAAGTCTTGCTGCTGTGATGTCACACTGTGGTATTTCACACAGTAGATATGGGAGTTATCAAATATGGATCTGTGTGGGTATGTTAATCTGAGGGAAATACGTGTCTCTAAATGGTCATACATTTGGCAGGAGGTTAGGAAGTGCAGCTCCGTTTCCACTTCATTTTGTGGGCAGTGAGCACATTGCCAACACCATTTCTCTCTCTCCACTTTTGCAGGCTTCAGGACAGGCATAAAGGCCCTTTCAAACACCTCTCCTCTCCCTCCTTCCCTCCCTCTTCTCCTCTCTCCTCCCCCCCTCTCCCTCATCTCTCCTCTCTCTCTCCTCTCTCCTCTTCCTCCTCTTCCCTCCTCCTTCCTCTCTCCTCTCCTCTCCTCCTCCCTCCTCTCTCTCCTCTCCCCTCCTTCCCTCGTCTCTCCTCTCCTCCTTTCCTCTCCTCTCCCTCCTTCCTCCTCTCTCTCCTCTCCTCTCTCTCTCCTCTCATTTCCTCCTTCTCCCTCCTTCCTTCCTCTCTCCCCTCTCTCTCTCTCTCTTCCCTCTTCTCTCTCCCTCTCTCTCCTTCCCTCGTCTCTCTCCTCTCTCCCTCCTTTTCTCTCTCCCTCTCTCCTCTCGCTCTCTCCTTCCCTCCTCTCTCCCTCCTTCCTTCCTCTCTCCCTCTAAGACCCTCCTCTCTCTCCCTCTCCCCTCCCTCCTTCCCTCCTCCTCTCTCTCTCTCCTTCCCTCCGTCTCTCTCCCCTCATTTTTCTGGCTCAGAGGTCTCAGCTTCTCCAACAGACTTTGACAGCAACTATCAGCTGCCCCAGTAGTGTTGGCAGCCTCTCATTGACTGTGCTCCAAATGGCACCCTGTTCCCTATATAGTGCACTACTTTTGACCAGGGTCCATACAGCTCTAGTCGAAAGTAGCGCACTATTTTGGGAATAAGGTGCCATTTTGGACACACGCCGTAGTAGTGGCAGGACAGTGGTTCTTCTCTGAAACACAGCCAGACTATCTGTTTACATGGACTGTTGGAACCTGAACAAAGGATAGCAGCAACAGTGCAGCCAACAGCACAGCCAACAACACAGCCAACAGCACAGCAACACACAGCAACCAACAAAGCCAACAACGCGGCCAACAGCACAGCCAACAACACAGCCAACAACACAGCCAACAACACGCCAACAGCACAGTCAACAACACAGTCAACAACACAGTCAACAACACAGCCAACAGCGCAGCCAACAACAGCCAACAACGCAGCCAACAACGCACGCCAACAGCACAGCCACAGCACAGCACAACAAGCCAACAACGCAGCCAACAACGCAGCCAACAGCACAGTCAACAACACAGTCAACAACACAGTCAACAACACAGCCAACACGCAGCCAACAACAAAGCAGCCAACAACACAGCCAAACAACACAGCCAACAACAAGCCAACAACGCAGCCAAACCAGCAACAACACAGAAAACGCAGCCAACAGTGCAGCACAACACAGCCAACAACGCAGCAAACAATGCAGCCAACAACACAGCCAACAGTGCAGCCAACAACACAGCCAACAGCACAGCCAAACAAGCAGCCAACACAGCAGCCAACAGCACAGCCAACAACCAGCCAACAAGCAGCCAACAACGTAGCCACAACGCAAGCCAACCGCAGCAGCTAACAACACAGCCAACAACACAGCCAACAGCACAGCCAACAGCACAGCCAACAACAGCCAACAGAAAACTTGCTATACCAAAAAACGATCTGATAATGGAGAATCACAAGTACCTTTATTAATACATTTTGGGATTTCCTTATTGGATTTATACCTTTTACATAGAAGGGGGGGAAACGCAACTCATCCACTGCCAATTGAAGAACCCACTTAGATAGAAATGACAACATTACCCTAATTCAATATTTCTAATTTTATTTCCTATTTTTTAACCGTGTTAGTGAGCCACATGGGCTATAGAAGTCACAGGACTTCTAGGGCTACTGTGACGATCATCGCCGAACACTGAGCCAATCCTTCTGAAGGACATTGTGTGCATCTGGAGGCAAAGACACGGAATCATCACTTAAAGTTCTTATGGTCTGATGATGCAAACAATGACCTTGAGAATGATACAAAAATACAAAGGTTTTCTAAGAGAATTCTCTGGTATGTCCATTGTTAAGCCCCAAACGTCAGAATGTTCCCATTGTTAGCCCCAACGTCAAGAATGTTCCATTGTTAAGCCCAACGTCAGATGTTCCCATTGTTAACCCCAAACGTCAGAATGTTCCCATTGTTAAGCCCAACAAACGTCAGAATGTTCCCATTGTTAAACCCAAACTTCAGTATGTTCCCATTGTTAAACCCACACCCTTCAAGTAGTTCCACTGTTAAGCCCTAAACTTCAGTATGTTCTCATTCTGAACTTCAACTTGGTACTCAATCCCTGGATCCGGGAGCACCCTCATCAGTAAAAAAGCTGACCTAGCATAGCCTAGCATAGCGCCACAAGTAAATACTAGCATCTAAATATCATGAATACTCCAAGTCCAAACCCCAGATGAAAGATACACATCGTGTGAATCCAGCCATCATTCTGATTTTTTTAAATGTTTTACAGGGAAAACACAATATGATTTCTATTAGCAACCACGATAGCAAAAGACCAACCGATATTTTACAATTTTTTAACTGCATAGGTAGCTATCACAAATTCGACCAAATAAAGATATAAATAGTTTTCTAACCAGAAACAATCTTACATCAGATGACAGTCTTATAACATATTTATTGTATAGCATATGTTTTGTTCGAAAAATGTGCATATTTCAGGTAATTATCATAGTTTTACATTGCAGCCACCATCACAAAATCTCACCAAAGCAGCTAGAATAACTACAGAAACCAACGTGAAATACCTAAATATCTCATCATAAAACATTTATGAAAATATCAAGGTGTAAGTAAATGAAAGACAAACATCTTGTGAATCCAGCCAATATTTCAGATTTTTAAGTGTTTTACAGCGAAAACACAATATAGCATTATATTAGCTTACTACAATAGCCTACCACACAACCGCATCATTCAAGGCATAGCGATAGCGAATAAACAGCAAAAGATATACATTTTTCACTAACCTTCTCAAACTTCATCAGATGACAGTCCTATAACATCATATTACACAATACATATATGGTTTGTTCGAAATGTGCATATTTAGCGGTACAATTCTTGGTTGAACAATGTGAATACGTAGCCAAACACTGCAACAAAATAATCCGGATATTATCTGACACTCACATCATCTAATCAAATAACTAATCATAAGCTTTACAAAAAAATTACAGGTTGGACAGCAAATGAACGATACCCTGTTGGGGCTACAGGTGCCGCTAGCGCATCCTCCCACATTCCATTGAAAAGGCAGAGCGGCAAATAAAATAAAAAAATGAAATATTTAACTTTCACACATTAACAAGTCCAATACAGCATTTGAAAGATAAACATCTTGTCATCCAGCCAACATGTCCCGATTTTTTAAATGTTTTACAGAGAACACACACACATATATTTATGTTAGTTCACCACCAAATAAAAAAGACAGACAGACATTTTTTCACAGCACAAAGTAGGCTGCATTTAGCATGCACAAGCCACCTAACTAACCTAGAACCAACCTAAATAACCTAGAAAAAAACTACCTCAGATGACAGTCCTATAACATGTTACACAATAAATCTATGTTTGTGTTCAAAAAAAATTGCTATTTTAGCTATAAATCAGTTTTACATTACTGCTACCATCATAGCTACAGTCAGAAATCGCACGGGAGTAGCCAGAGTAAATACAGACACCAACTACCTAATTACACATCATAAATCATTTCAGACAAATATATGGTGGATAGCTAATGAAAGACAAATATCTTGTGAATACAGACAATATTTCCGATTGTTGAAGTGTTTTACAGCGAAAACAACCACAATATATTATGTTAGTTCACCACCAAACAAATACAAAAGACAGACAGTTTTTCACAGCAACGGTAGCATGCAAGTAGCTAACTCACTAACCTAGAACAACACTAGAACCAACCTAAATAACCTAGAAAAATCCCTCAGATGACAGTCCTAATACATGTTACACACACAATAATCTATGTTTGTTCGAAAAATGTGCATATTTTAGTCTATAAATCAGTTTTACATTACTGCTACCATCATAGCACCATCACAGCTACAGTCAGAAATCGCACGCAGTAGCCAGAGAAAATACAGACACAACGTCAACTACTAATTACACATCATAAAAACATTTCAGAACAATTATGGTGGATAGCTAATGAAAGAATAAGATTTTGTGAACCAGAGCAATATTTCCGATTTTTGAAGTGTTTTACAGGCAAACACACAATATATCGTTATATTAGCTTACTACAATAGCTAGCACACAGCAGCATTGCTTCTAGTCAAACAGGTAGCATAGCACAGTTCGACAGATAATATGAAAAAGCATCCCAATTGGGTCCTATCTTTGTGGATCTTCCATCAGAATGTTCTCCAAGGGTCCTTTGTTTCAGAAACCGACTTTATTTGGATCCATAACGACGATTTCCCTCAGAATAAGCAAGCAACATTAGCTAGCATGCTAGCCATTCGTTCTTGAACCAATTCTCTTTGCGTCGCATCACGTCTAAGTCCAGAAATAATTTAAATAATATAATTAACTATATTGAAAAAACATACTTTAAGATGATATTGTGACATGTATCAAAGAAAATCGAAGCCAGAGATCTTATTCACCTTTAAAAAGGTTCTTCAATGAGCCGAAGTACAGGTCAGACTTCGCGCCCAGAAATAAATAAAAGTGCGCACGTCTCAGTCAAAGACGTTGTGTTCAGTCCCTGGTCGAGATAATCAACAAGATTTTTTCTCTCACTTCCGCATTACAACCTGCAGGCGAAGGCGTATGACGTGTTTCTACAGTCATAAGTGACATGCCCTTTTATAGACAAGCTCCTGAAGAGAGAGTTCGATTTTGGAAATCTCAGTTCCGGTTAGGAAATGGTCTGTAAAAGGAGTTCTGTTKCACTTAGAGAAATAATTCAAACGTTTTTAGAAACTARAGACTGTKTTCTATCCAATAGTAAYATTAATATGCATATTGTACGAGCAAGAATTGAGTACGAGGCCGTTTAAAAATCTTACGATTTTCTCCAAAAGTGAAAACAGCACCCCCTTGTCCTTAACAGGTTTTAAACTAGTTCTTAATGCAACCGCTGTGTTAGATTTTTTTTTAAATAACGTTAGTACGACATACAGCTTACGTTATAGCGAGACAGCGCCCAAAATAATGGCGGAATATAAGTCTAAACATTTTCGACAGAAATACGAATTAACATCATAAATTGTTCGTACTTTTGATGATCTTCCATCAGAATCTTGTACAAGTTGTCCTTTGTCCAGAATAATCGTTGTTCGGTTGTAGAATGTCGTCTTCATCTGTCGAATTAGCACCCACCGTTCCAAGAGCTCTTGTTCGGCCTCAGATAGAGCTATACACCCCATTCCAATTCTCACTGCCTACTGACATCTAGTGGAAGGCGTATGCAGTGCATGTAGACCCATAGATTTCTTGCAAAATAATAGGCTGACCCTGGAACAGAGCCCCCGATTTCAGATTTTTCAGTTCCTGACAGGAAGTTTGCTGCAAAATGAGTTCTGTTTTACTCACAGATATAATTCAAACGGTTTTAGAAACTAGAGAGTGTTTTCTATCCAATAGTAATAATAATATGCATATTGTACGAGCAAGAATTGAGTACGAGGCAGTTTAATTTGGGAACGATTTTTTACAAAGTGAAAACAGCGCCCCCCCTATTGAGAACCCCAAAATTCAGTATGTTCCCATTGTTAAACCCCAAACTTCAGAAAAGCAATAGACTTACCAACTCCTTGTAGACCTTTAGTTTGACTTCTTCTGCTCTAGTGTAGTCTCTCAACCTCAGTACTACCATGGAATATAACGCATCTCAGTCTGATTCAGAGGATTTCTTGTTCACCACCACACGAAGAATAAGAGAGAGATTAACCAAGACTACATCCCAAAATGGCACGCTGTTCCATTTGTAGTGCACTACTTTAGACCAGGGCACATAGCTTCATAAGCTGAGGATTCTAGGATAATGGCCTACAGATAGGGAAGCTCATAGGGAGATGGGCGGCCCGGAAGAGAAGAAGAGGAGCGGGAGGAACAGGAGAGTGAGAGAGGAGGAGGTGGACGAGAGGAAGAGAGAAGAGGAGGAGGAAGAAGACAAACCCTTCTCCCAGACAGAACTAAGAGATCCAGAGATTTGGCCAGGCTACCTTCCTTCGGACCACTGCTTTACCACCCTGCCAGAGTCGAAGGTGAGGGGAGAGAGAGGGAGGAGACAGAAAGAGGGATGAAGAAAAGGGAGGTGGAGGCGACGGCTTAACAAAGTGATGTGTTTCCATGGTGACCAAGAAGGGAATAGAGTTCTCCGAGTTTGATGAGTTTCTTCCTCCTTGTTAGTTGGCAGAGGAACAAGGTCTCACAGTCTCATTGCAGAATTAGACCTTCATACATGTTCTCCAAACATCACATTTAGAAGTGTTTTTGGTTGCACCTGTTTGCTCTGTATCGTTCCATTTCTCCAAATGTCAAATTTGGAATTAAGGGTTAAGATTTAGGGACCAACAATTTAAAAAAAACAGTGTCCACGATGGTGATCAAACACGCCACTTTCTTATCCAGACTCATGGGATTACACCCGTCCACCGCCCCGTCCCATCCACCGCCCCATCCCATCCACCGCCCCGTCCACCGCATCGTCCCGTCCACCACCCACAGCACAGTCCCGTCCACCACCCATCCACCGTCCCGTCCACCGCCCCGTCCACCACCCATCCACCGCCCCGTCCACCGTCCCGTCCACCACCCATCCACCGCCCCGTCCACCACCCATCCACCGCCCCGTCCACCGTCCCGTCCACACCCCGTCCACCACCCGTCCACACCCCGTCCACCACCCCGTCCACAACTTCCAAGCCTGCTTGACGGTAATAGTGCCCACTGTTTCACCCTAGTGGCAGGTTTTCAAGGCATTTCCCGACGTCTTCAGGACATGGATTGACGTCCAATTTCAACCTCAATCTTGCACGACCTCGCTGGGCAGAGAGCTAGTGAGAGGAAGACCGAAAGAGAGGAGAGAGGAAGACAGAGGAAGACAGGAAGAGAAGAGAGAGGAAAACAGAGGAAAACAGGAGTAGAGAGGAAGACAGAGGAAAAGAGAGGAAGAGAAAGGAAGACGGGAAGAGAGAGGAAGATGGGAAGAGAGGAAGACAGAGGAAGACAGGAAGAAAGAGGAAGAGAGGAAGACAGGAAGAGAGAGAAGACAGAGGAAGAGAGAGGATGAGAGAGAGGAAGACAGAGAAAGAGAGAGGAAGAGAAAGGAAGACAGGAAGAGAGAGGAAGACAGAGGAAGAGAGAGGGAGATAGGAAGAGAGAGCAACACAGAGGAAGAGAGACAGACAGGAAGAGAGAGCAAGACAGACGAAGATAGGAAGACAAAGGAAGACAGAGGAAGACAGAGGATGAGAGAGGGGAAGACAGAGGAAGACAGAGGATGAGAGAGAGGAAGACAAAGGAAGACAGAGGAAGAGAGGGGAAGACAGAGGAAGACAGAGGATGAGAGAGGGGAAGACAGAGGAAGACAGAGGATGAGAGAGAGGAAGACAAAGGAAGACAGAGGAAGAGAGAGGAAGACAGAGGAAGACAGAGCAGTGTGAACACAAGGCCAATGGCTCCCTGGGTAATAATCAATCCGGCACATCTTTTTTTGCAAACGATAAAAGAGACAAACAAATCTGTGCATCCCGAATGGTCCCCTACTCCCTTTATAGTTCACTACTATTGACCAGAGCCTTATTCCCTATATCGTGCACTACTATAGACCAAGGAGGACAGAGGAGGACAGAGGAAGACAGGACGAGAGAGGAAGACAGGAGGAGAGAGGAAGACAGGGAAAGAGAGAGGAAGAGAGTGGGAAAGAGGAAGACAGAGGAAGAGAGAGGGAGAGGAAGATAGGAAGACAGAGGAAGAGAGAGGAAGAGAGGGGAAGACAGGAAGACAGAGGAGGGGAGGAATAAAGAGAAATACAGGAAGAGAGAGGAAGACAGGAAGATAAAGGGAGAGAGGGAGACAGAGGATGAGAGAGAGGAAGACAAAGGAAAACAGAGGAAGAGAGAGGAAGACAGAGGAAGACAGAGCAGTGTGAACACAGGGCCAATGGCTCCCTGGGTAATAATCAATCCGGCACATCTTTTTTTGCAAACGATAAAAGAGACAAACAAATCTGTGCATCCCGAATGGACCCCTACTCCCTTCATAGTCCACTACTATTGATCAGAGCCCTATTCCCTATATAGTGCACTACTATTGACCAGAGCCTTATTCCCTACATAGACCACTACTATTGATCAGAGCCCTATTCCCTATATAGTGCACTACTATAGACCAGAGCCCTATTCCCTATATAGTGCACTACTATAGACCAGAGCCCTATTCCCTACATAGTACACTACTTTTTTTTCAATTTTTTTATTTGACCCCCTTTTCTCCCCATTTTCGTGGTATCCAATTGCTAGTAGTTACTATCTTGTCTCATCGCTACAACTCCCGTACGGGCTCGGGAGAGACGAAGGTCGAAAGCCATGCGTCCTCCGAAACACAACCTAACACAGCGCGCCTCCAACCCGGAAGCCAGCCGCACCAATGTGTCGGAGGAAACACCATACACCTAGCGACCTTGGTTAGCGCGCACTGCACCCGGCCCGCCACAGGAGTCGCTAGTGCGCGATGAGACAAGGATATCCCTACCGGCCAAACCCTCCCTAACCCGGACGACGCTAGGCCAATTGTGCGTCGTCCCACAGACCTCCCGGTTCGCGGCCGGCTGCGACAGAGCCTGGGCGCGAACCCAGAGTGTCTGGTGGCAGAGCTAGCACTACGAAGCAGTGCCCTAGACCACTGCGCCTCCCGGGAGGCCACACTACTTTTGACCAGAGCCCTATGGTGTCCCTATTGAGCTCTGATCAAAAGTAGTGTACTATGTAGGGAATAGGGCTCTGGTCTATAGTAGTAGTGCACTATATAGGGAATAGGGCTCTGATCAAAAGTAGTGTACTATGTAGGGAATAGGGTGGCTTTTGGGATACATGTTTAACTGTTACAGTAGGAGACTTCTAAAGGATCAAAGACTGCACAGGTATGTTGTCAGACCTCATCACAATTCATCTCCATGTAATTGTAGGAAATGGGGTTCCAATGGTAAAAGTACTGTGTGTGGCATCATTTACAGTTACGATTCTCAATCTACCTCAAATCCAGTCGCATCTTGGCCGTGGTATTCCCCAGGGATAAGCAATGGAATGGAGAGTCCAGCCTTGTAGGGAAACAGCTATTGTACATCTCTCAGCCATATTGTTTGTGTCATTCCGTCGTTTTTTTTTTACATGTAAAAAGTTTTCAAGGACCCTCATCTCTGAGTAGATCCTACGGTGTATTACACGGAGTTTGGACAACTTGTGCCGATAGCTGAATAGACTATGAGAGTTTGTGGGTGTACTGAGGGGGCTCCTCAATGTTACGACTGAGCCTTGTACTGAGAACACTGTGTGCTGCTTGCATTGAGTTATTGTTGAGAAATTCCATGTCACCAGGCTATAAACTATAGACTCAATCTCCACAGTCCTGCATTTAAGCAGACATCCTACACCACAGATATGGTATATATATAGGTATGATCACAACAGTGGAGGCTGCTGATGGGAAAACAGGCTCATAATGAAAGACCCGGAACGGAGCAAATGGAATGGCATCAAACATCTAGAAGCCATGGAAACCATGTGTTTGATACCATTCCACCGATTCCACTCCTGTCATTACCACGAGCCCGTCCTTCTCAATTAAGGTGCCATCAACCTCCTGTTGATCACAGCCTATATACAGGATCACAGATCAGACAGAGATCAGTTCCACCACACTGTGAGGTCTCGGACCGTTGTAATGGAGCTCAGAGCTCAGAGGGAGGAAGATCTAAGGGTAGCAGAGAGACTTTGAGGAGTTGAAGCTGTTTGAACAAAGGCCTGGCACTCTGTGCTGAACCACACTGCAGCAGAGGAGTCATACCAGGTCTGGGCTCACTAAAGTCGTGATCAGAGGCTGTCGCAGACAGGGATAGAGAGGACGGGAAAAGGGGAAGCAGAGAGAGAGAGGGGAGGAGAGGAGAGAGAAGGGGAAGGAGAGAGAGAGAGAGAGGAGGAGAGAGAAAGAGAGAGAAAGAAATAGAGAGAGCGAGAGAGAGGAGAGAGAGAAATAAATAGAGAGAGGGAGAGAGAGCGAGAGAGAGGAGAGAGATAAATAAATCGAGAGAGAGGGAGAGAGAGAGAAAGGATATGACAGGTGCAAACATTGGCCTCTGACAGTAGTAGAGATGAAGTCCTTTGAACAAAAGCTGACCCTCACAGTTGAACCACACTGTCAGGGCTGGACTGACTAAAGCATTGATCAGAAGCAGAGACAGACAGGTTGGATTGTCTCACAGACAGACAGGGTAGAATGTGGAGTCTTTGAAATCCGAGGACAACTTAATGGAGGGTAAAGGGAGAGAGACTTTGGTTGCGGTCCAAACACTTAAAAGACACACCCTATCCCCTCAGCCCTCAAATTAAGTGGACACTTCTGATGACGTATCATGACATCTGACGAGTGTACACTTGCAGGGCGAGGGGGCAAGGGAGGAAGGAATTATTTTTAAACGGACCACCGTTGGCCGTAAATTCCTCACTCGTTCATCCAGCGAAGGTTGTGGGTGCTTTTATATGCGGTCAATTATGAGTGCATGTCTACTTATATTAAATATAGAATTATTAATATACACCTACTGTATGATAGCTAGCAAATGAATTAGCTAACTAACGTTAGCCTGCCTACTGTATGATAGCTAGCAAATGAATTAGCTAACTAACGTTAGCCTGCCTACTGTATGATAGCTAGCAAATGAATTAGCTAACTAACATTAGCCTGCAATCGTCGCAAATTAAATTATGGGGAGTTTCAGGCCCCGGATGGGAACATAATTGCACACTCGCAAACTCAACTGAAAACGATGGCTGAGGGGCTTACTTTGCAAACTTCCCTTGTTTGGCTAATCATTTGGACCGCCCTACAAGATGGCGACGGGGGATTCCCCCAAGGGCATAAGGCGAGGGTAAGTGGATAAGGGTGTGTCTTTTATGAGTTTGAACTGCAGCCATTGAGAGAAAAGAGAGAGAGTGAGAGAGGGTGAAGGGAGAGAGAGAGAGATGGAGGGTGAAAGGAGAGAGAGAGATTGAGGGTTAAGGGAGAGAGAGAGAGATGGAGGGTGAAAGGAGAGAGAGAGATTGAGGGTTAAGGGAGAGAGAGAGAGATGGAGGGTTAAAGGAGAGAGAGAGATTGAGGGTTAAGGGAGAGAGAGAGATTGAGGGTTAAGGGAGAGAGAGAGATTGAGGGTTAAGGGAGAGAGAGATTGAGGGTTAAGGGAGAGAGAGATTGAGGGTTAAGGGAGAGAGAGATTGAGGGTTAAGGGAGAGAGAGATTGAGGGTTAAGGGAGAGAGACAGGTAGAGGGCTAAAAGAGAGAGAGATTGAGGGTGAAGGGAGAGAGAGAGATTGAGGGTTAAAAGAGAGAGAGATTGAGGGTTAAGGGTGAGAGAGAGATTGAGGGTTAAGGGAACAGACTGATCCAATGAGGCCAGAGAGGGTAGATGGTTACACAGACTTTTGGCCTCCCATCCTATTCCAACCACCTCTGGTCGGCTTTGTATTCATGTTACCTGATGAAATTGCTGTACAATATGATCTTGTTGCCATCTAATGCACATTCAAATGTCATAAATCAACACTGCAGAGCTCTCCCTGTCCTCTGCCGTGCCCTGATTGTATTATTGCTGATGATATCTGGAAATGTACACCCTGACCCATCTACTATTGCTAGCCCCAATTCTGACTTGTGCTCTGATATCTGCTTCACTGATTTCTGCTCTCGTAAAAGCCTGGGTTTTCTGCACATTAACACTAGAAGCTTATTACCTAAAATGGATAAATTGAAAGTGTGGGTTCACAGCTCCAATCCAGATGTGTTGGTCATTACTGCGACGTGGTGAATGTGGTGAATACTGATGTTAACCTTTCTGGTTATAACCTTTTTCGGCAAGACAGATCTTCCAAAGGTGGGGGAATGGCAATCTTTACCAAGGATCACCTTCAGTGCTTGGTTGTCTCCACCAAGTCTGTCCCCAAACAATTTGATTTGCTGGTTTTAAGTATTAAAATTTCAAATAGCTCTTTGTTGACTGTTGCTGGGTGCTATCGTCCTCCATCAGCACCGGCCTGTACCCTACCTGCCCTAAGCTCTCTCCTGGCCTGTACCCTACCTGCCCTAAGCTCTCTCCTGGCCCCTTACACTAAATTTGAATTTGTCCTGCCTACTAGGTGAGCTAAAACGGGACATGCTTAAACCACCTGACAAAGTCTTAAAACAATGGGACTCCCTTTCTCTGATTATTACCAATCCCACAAGGTATGACTCCAAACACCCAGAAAAGGCTACTCTCCTCGATGTTATCCTCACAAATAATCCTGATAGGTATCAGTCTGGTGTTTTCTGTAATGACCTTAGTGATCACTGTTTTACAGCCTGTGTTCGTAATGGCTGCTCAGTGAAACGACCTGTCCTGATTTGTCATAGATGCTTACTAAAAAACTTTAATGAGAAAGCGTTCCTTCATGACCTGGCCTCTGAAAAATGATCTAGAATCAGCTTGATCCCCGAAGACACTTGGACCGTCTTTTTTTGATATTTTCAGGGGTGATCTTGCGGAGTTACTCCACCTCAAGAATTGCATTTGGCGAAAGGCTCGGCACACGCATACCCAGGCTGACYGGCTCTCGTTCAGGAAAATAAGAAATAAGTGCACTCAGGCTATCCAGGAGGCCGAACTTAGTTACTTTAAGGAGCAGTTCTCTCTCTGTGGGTCTAACCCCAAGAAGTTCTGGATAACGATTAACGACCTGGAGAATAAACCCTCCTCCTCACAACTGCCCATGTCCCTCAAAAAAATATCTGGGTCAGATGGTTTAGACCCTTTCTTCATTAAGGTTGCTGCCCGTATCATCACCAAGCCTATCTCTGACCTTGTTAACCAGTCTCTCCTCTCTGGGGAGGTTCTCATTGCTTGGAAGGCAGCCACGGTGCGTCCTTAATTTAAAGGGGGAGATCAAGCTGATCCCAACTGTTATAGGCCTATTTCTATTTTGCCCTGTTTATCAAAAGGGGGCAAAATAACTTGTCAAAAATCAACTAACTGGCTTTCTTGATGTCTATAGTATTCTCTCTGGTATGCAATCTGGTTTCCGCTCAGGTTATGGATGTGTCACTGCAACCTTAAAGGTCCTCAATGATGTCACCTTTGCCCTTGATTCTAAGCAATGTTGTGCTGCTATTTTTATTGACTTGGCCAAAGCTTTTGATACGGTAGACCATTCCAATCTCGTGGGCCGGCTAAGCAATATTGGTGTCTCTGAGAGGTCTTTGGCCTGGTTTGCTAACTACCTCTCTCAAAGTGTGCAGTGTATAAAGTCAGAACATCTACTGTCTCAGCCACTGCCGGTCACCAAGGGAGTACCCCAAGGCTCAATCCTAGGCCCCACACTCTTCTCAATTTACCTCAACAACACAGCTCAGGGAGTAGGAAGCTCTCTCATCCATTTATATGCAGATGATACAGTCTTATACTCAGCTGGCCCCTCCCCGGATTTTGTGTTAAACGCTCTACAACAAAGCTTTCTTAGTGTTCAACAAGCTTTCTCTGCCCTTAACCTTGTTCTGAACACCTCCAAAACAAAGGTCATGTGGTTTGATAAGATTAATGTCCCTCTCCCCACAGGTTTGATTATTACCTCTGAGTGTTCAGAGCTTGAGGTAGTCACCTCATACAAGTACTTGGGAGAATGGCTAGAAGGTAAACTGTCCTTCTCTCAGCACATATCAAAGCAGCAGGCTAAAGGTAAATCTAGACTTGGTTTCCTCTATCGTAATCGCTCCTCTTTCACACCAGCTGCCAAACTAACCCTGATTCAGAAGACCATCCTACCCATGCTAGATTACGGAGACGTAATTTATAGATTGGCAGGTAAGGGTGCTTGGCTAGACGTTCTTTACCATTCGGCCATCAGATTTGCCACCAATGCTCCTTATAGGACACATCACTGCACTCTATACTCTGTAAACTGGTCCTCTCTGTATACCCGTCGCAAGACCCACTGGTTGATGCTTATTTATAAAACCCTCTTAGGCCTCACTCCCCCCTATCTGAGATATCTACTGCAGCCCTCATCCTCCACATACAACATCCTTTCTGCCAGTCGCATTCTGTTGAAGGTCCCCAAAGCACACACATCCCTGGGTCGCTCGTCTTTTCAGTTCGCTGCAGCTAGCGACTGGAACGAGCTGCAACAAACACTCAAACTGGACAGTTTTATCTCAATCTCTTCATTCAAAGACTCAATCATGGACACTCTTACTGACAGTTGTGGCTGCTTTGCGTGATTTATTGTTGTCTCTACCTTCTTGCCCTTTGTGCGGTTGTCTGTGCCCAATAATGTTTAAACCATGTTTTGTGCTGCTACCATGTCGTGCTGCTGCCGTGTTGTGTGTTGCTTCCATGCTGTGTTGTTGTCTTAGGTCTCTCTTTATGTAGTGTTGTCTCTCTTGTGTGTTATCTTCTTATGGCTGCAGGGGCAGTATTGAGTAGCTTGGATGAAAGGTGCACAGAGGTGCCCAGAGTAAATGACCTGCTCCTCAGTCATAGTTGCTAATATATGCATATTATTATTAGTATTTTATAGAAAACACTCTGAAGTTTCTAAAACTGTTTGAATTATTTCTGTGAGTATAACAGAACTCATACGGCAGGCAAAAACCTGAGACAAAATCCAAACAGGAAGTGGAAATTCTGAGGCTGGTCGATTTTCAACCAAGATCCTATTGAAATCACAGCGAGATATGGATGATGTTTTGCACCATTCCTACGGAACTTCGCACTAAGATGTCAATAGTCTGTAGAACTTGTCTGACTCAGGCTCTACTGTGAAGGGGGGGGGGGGAGAGCATGATCTTGTCCGATGAACGGCTGACCATTCTTTGGGATCAGTGCCCGTTCACATGAGAGGGAGCTCTGTTCCATCGCTCATCTGAAGTCAATGTAATTCTCCGGTTGGAACGTTATTCAAGATTTTATGTTAAAAACATTCTAAAAGATTGATTCAATACATGTTTGACATGTTTCTACTGACTGTTATTGCGGAACTTTTGGTACATTTGTTCACGCTTTTTAGTGAACGCGCTTTCTGACGTTGGATTTGTTTTACCAAACACACTACAAAAATAGCTATTTGGACATAAATGAATGGACATTAACCGAAAAAACTAAATTTCTTGTGGAAGTGGGAGTCTGGGAGTGCATTCCAATGAAGATCAGCAAAGGTAAGTGAAGATTTATAATGCTTTTTATGAGTTTTGTTGCTGCACAATTTGGCCGTAACTGTATGGCTTGCTTTGTGGCTGAACGCTGTTTTCAGATTATTGAATATTGTGTTTTGCCGTAAAGCTTTTTGAAATCTGACACACAGGCGTTGCATTAAGAAACAAGTGTATCTTTAAATTCTATGTAAAACATGTATCTTTCATCAAAGGTTATGATGAGTATTTATGTTATTTGACGTGGCTCTCTGCAATTTCTCCTGATATTTGGGGCTTTTCTGAACATGGCGCCAATGTAAACTGAGGTTTTTGGATATAATATTGAACTTAATCGAACAAGACATATATGTATTTGTGTAACATGAAGTCCTATGAGTGTCATTGATGAAGATCATCAAAGGTTAGTGATTAATTTTATCTCTATTTGTGGCTTTTTGTGACTCCTCTCTTTGGCTGGAAAAATGGCAGAATTTTTCTGTGAGTTGTGAGTTGGTGGTGACCTAACATAATCGTTTGTGAAATCGGACACTTTGGTGGGATTAACAACAAAGATTACCTTTAAAGGGTATAAAGATGTATGTTTGAGGAATTTTAATTATGAGATTTCTCTGTTGTTTGAATTTGGCGCCCTGCACTTTCACTGGCTGTTGGCATATCGATCCCGTTAACGGGATTGCAGCCATAAGAAGTTTTAAGTCTATATTTTTATTTTATTGTTTTTATTTTTAATCCCAGGCCCCGTCCCCGCAGGAAGCCTTTTGCCTTTCGTAGGTAACCGTCATTATAAATACGAATTTGTTATTTTCTGACTTGCCTAGTTAAATACAGGTAAAAAAAAAAATGAAACATTTTAAAAAGATGGATAGTAGATACAGGATACAGAAAAACACAACAACAAAAAAGTATGTGGACATCTGCTCATCACGATCTCATTTCAAAATCATGGGCATTAATATGGAGTTGGTCCCCCCTTTGCTGCTACTACAGCCTCCACTCTTCTGGGAAGGCTTTCCACTAGATGTTGGAACATTGCTGTGGGGACTTCCATTCAGCCACAAGAGCATTCATGAGGACGGGCACTGATGTTGGGAGCGATAGGCCTGGCTCGCAGTCGGCGTTCCAATTCATTCCAAAGGTTTTCGATGGGGGTTGAGGTCAGGGCTCTGTGCAGGCTAGTCAAGTTCTTCCACACCGATCTAGACAAACCATTTCTGTATGGACCTCTCTTTGTGCACGGGGGCATTGTCATGCTGAAACAGGAAAGGACCTTCCCCAAACTGTTGCCACAAAGTTGGAAACACAGAATCGTCTAGAGTGTCATTGTATGCTGTAGCCTTAAGATTTCCCTTCACTGGAACTAAGGAGCCCAAACCATGAAAAACAGCCCCAGACCATTATCCCTCCTCCACCAAACTTTACAGTTGGCACTATCCATTGGGGCAGGTAGCGTTCTCCTGGCGTCCACCAAACTCAGAATCGACCGTTGGACTACCAGATGGTAAAACGTGATTCATCAATCATTTCCACTGCTCCAGAGTCCAAGGCCATTCTACTGCCAATGTTTGTCTATAGAGATTGCATGGCCGTGCGCTCGATTCTATACACCTGTCAGCAATGAGTGTGACTGAAATAGCCAAATCCACTCATTTGAAGGGGGGTCTACATACTTTTGTTTATATAGTGTAGGTTTGGACTGTAACCTGGATTTCAGCAAGACACAGGTAATCAAAGCTAGGTTACCAGGACTGTCAAAAAGGCTTTGGTGTGATGTGAATGACCTTTTCTTGTTTCCCTGAAAGCATTTTCATTTTGGCCAACTGGATAAGGTTAAAACCTTAAGTGTTGAGACAATATATTTCAACCCCAATTATACAAAAATGGAAAGCACAGCATACCACATGTTCTTGTGAGTTAAGTATCTTTAAGATTTGCCCATTGGTTTTCCCTAGTGGAGGTAATGATGATATATTTGTATTTGCATTTATTAAGGATCCCAATTAGCTGTTGCCAAGGCAGCAAATACTCTTCCTGGGGTCCAAACAAATKAAGGCTAAAACTAAAATATACCAACATTACTTGTTCTCTGTCCTGTATGTAGCTCATCCACATGCCTCAAACTAGGGACAGGACACATCCATTGAGAAGCCATGGTAGAGAAATTGCCCAGCTTCACTATAGCATTTCACTGTTTTTCCCTTGGGGATATGCCATCYACAATCCTTGGGCTTAGRGATTGAGACAGCWCAAATACGTCTTGTTAAGATATGGTGGACAAATCACCCAGTCCTCACTTGGAGATATGGCCATTGATTTTCCSTAGTGGAGGCAATTATAATATCCATGCTACCATAACTTATAGGCCATCCGTGGCCCTTAGCCTTGAGCTTGAAAGTGTATTAATGTACTGTGCATTCGGAAAGTATTCAGACCCCTCGACTTTTTCCACATTTTGTTACGTTACAGCCTTTTTCTAAAATGGATTCAATTGTTTTTTCTCTCTCATCAATCTACACACAATACCCCATAATGACAAAGCAGAAAAAGCTTGGCAAATGTATTAAAAGTTAAAAACTGAAATATTACATTTACATAAGTATTCAGACCCTTTACTCAGTACTTTGTTGAAGCACCTTTGGCAGTGATTACAGCCTCGAGTCTTCTTGGGTATGACGCTACAAGCTTGGCACACCTGTATTTGGGGAGTATCTCAAATACAGTTATTCTCCGCAGATCCACTCAAGTTCTGTCAGGTTGGATGGGGAGCGTCACTGCACAGCTATTTTCAGGTCTCTCCAGAGATGTTTGATCGGGTTCAAGTCCGGGCTCTGGCTGGGCCACTCAAGGACATTCAGTCACTCCTGCATTGTCTTGGCTGTGTGCTTAGGGTTGTTGTTCTGTTGGAAGGTAAACCTTTGCCCCAGTCTGAGGTCCTGAGTGCTCTGGAGCAGGTTTTCATCAAGGATTCCGCTGTACTTTGCTCCATTCATCTTTCCCTCGATCCTGACTAGTCTCCCAGTCCCTGCAGCTGAAAAACATCCCCACAGCATGATGCTGCCACCACCATGCTTCACCGTAGGGATGGTGCCAGGTTTCCTCCAGACGTGAGGCTTGGCATTCAGGCCAAAGAGTTCAATCTTGGTTTAATCAGACCAGAGAATCTTCTTTCTCATGCTCAGAGTCCTTTAAGTGTCTTTTGACAAACTCCAAGTGGGCTGTCATGTGCCTTTTCCTGAGGAGTGGCTTCCGTCTGGCCACTCTACCATAAAGGCCTGATTGTGAGTGCTGCAGAGATGGGTGTCCTTCTGGAAGGTTTCCCCATCTCCACAGAGGAACTCTGAGCTCTTCAGAGTGACCATCGGGTCTTGGTCACCTCCCTGATCAAGGCCCTTCTCCCTGATTGCTCAGTTTGGTCGGGCAGCCAGCTCTAGGAAGAGTCTTGGTGGTTCCAAACTTCTTCCATTTAAGAATGATGGAGGCCACTGTGTTCTTGGGGACCTTCAATGCTGCAGAAATGTTTTGGTACCCTTCCCCAGATCTATGCCTTGACACAATCCTGTCTCGGAGCTCTACGGACAATTCCTTCGACCTCATGGCTTAGTTTTGCTCTGACATGCACTGTCAACTGTGGGACCTTATTAGACAGGTGTGTGCCTTTCCAAATCATATCCAATCAATTGAATTTACCACGGTGGACTCCAATCAAGTTGTAGAAACATCTCAAGGATGATCAATGGAAACAGGATGCATCTGAGCTTAACTTCGAGTTTCATAGCAAAGGGTCTGAATATTTATGTAAATAAGGTATTCGTTTAAAAAAAAAATATATAATAATACATTTGCTAAAATATCTAAAAACCTGTTTTCGTTTGTCATTATGCGGTATTGTGTGTAGATTGATGAGAAATTGTTCTTATTTAATCCGTTTTAGAATAAGGCTGTAGTGTAAAAAATAAAATAAAAAATGATGTAGAAAAAGGGTAAATGGGTCTGAATACTTTTGTATATACTTGTAAGCAATATTGGAGCACCTCCTTCTCTGTGAACGTGGATCTCTATGAGAGGCTGTGATAGAGAAACAGTCTGAAACAAATGCACTGTTCCAGGAGAAGAGAGCCCTTATCTCCATGGTCCACTCAGACACTGGGTTGAGTGTGTGGACTCAGAGCACCAGAGTATTCTGGCAGGCACTGAGCTTTTCTAACTTTCCACTAAGGCTAAAGGTCCAACAGCAGTAGCACAGTGTAGCTTACTGTAAGTATTTATGACAATTGTGTTGAGATAAAAAACAAAAGAAACATCTGATATAGTGCAACCATAGGATTTACCAACAACAGGTACAATCCCTCCTGAAAAGGAGAACATACGCAGAGAGAGACAGAGAGAGAGAGGGGAGAGACAGAGAGAGGGAGAGACGGAGAGATGGAGAGACAGAGAGAGAGAGGGAGAGACAGAGAGATGGAGAGAAGAGAGAGGGAGAGACAGAGAGAGAGAGAGAGAGAGGGAGAGACAGAGAGAGGAGAGACAGAGAGAGAGAGAGAGAGGGAGAGACAGAGAGAACAGAGAGAGAGACAGAGAGAGACAGAGAGACAGAGACAGAGAGAGAGAGAGAGAGACAGAGAGAGAGAGAGAGAGAGCAGAGAAGAACAGAGACAGAGACAATGAGAGAGAGACAGACAGACAGAGAGAGAGAATATGGAGGAAATAGCAGGATTCTTGGTATTGTATGTACATCATGGACATGCATGTTAAGGCGTGTTTCACACAGCCTGTGTAACGACCAACCAGAACATTAAGGCGTGTTTCACCACAGCCTGTGTAACGACCAACCAGAACATTAAGGCGTGTTTCACCACAGCCTGTGTAACGACCAATCAGAACATTAAGGCGTGTTTCACCACAGCCTGTGTAACGACCAACCAGAACGTTAAGGCGTGTTCACACACAGCCTGTGTAACGACCAATCAGAACGTTAGGCGTGTTTACACAGCCAGTGAGCTGCCTCTTGGAAGAACTATCAATAATGAACCTTTGCGTGCAAACACACACGTACACATACACACACCCATATGTCACACACACAGTCGTATACACACACGTACACACACACACACACACCCACACACACACCACACACCCACACGTACACACACACTCGTATACACACACGTACACACACACACACACCCACACCACACGTACACACACACACAACCCACACCCACACGTACACCCACACACACACACACACGTACAAAACCCATAGATTCTAAATAATGTAACGGGTCTGGGTCAGATCTGATATGATAGGTATGTGTAATTTTAACTGACGTGTCCGAAAGGACCCATACAGATCAGATTGTGGATCCTGCAGTAAAGAGAGAGAGAGAGAAAATTTACAATTTATGCTGCTGCTTTTTGCTTTTCACGAGAGTGTTGTTTGTTGCTGGCCAATCATAAGTCGTCAAATTGGCAACAGGCTACAGTCATAGAGYCTCAGTGTTCGACAAAAGTTAAGAGATATCTAATCAACGGAAGATGAAAACGACGACATTAAAAGTTAACAAGGAAAAGGATACCCTACAGCGACCAAGAGCCAACAGGTACGCTGCTAGTCAATATTCTGAACGGAGTTGTTGGTGTTTAACCGTGTAGGACGAGAAACCGCATGCAGCCTCAATTAGCCTAGCTAGCTAACTAGTTAGCTTAACTTCTCCCAGGTTTGATGCGATCAAGACAGGTAACTGCGTAATCATTTTGGATGATAAATAACGTAGCTATGACAGCTATTAGTTTACTATAGGGCAGGTCAGCTTGGTTGGTTGCTGTCTCTCATCTCTCTCTCCCTGCTTCCTGTTTMCGTGTCACTCGCTCACACTCACAGTAGCCAACACACACAGCACGGCCCCTGCTAGAGCGCCACCTCTCTCTACCTCCTGTCCCTCGTGCTTTATCAGCTCCGCTTAATAAAGCAGTGTAAAAATTGACTTTTCTGCTGCTTCCCTCACCGCAATCGGATCGGACCAGGTCTATACGGAATGGGTCTAGTTGTTCTCGGGTCGGTTCGGAACGGGTCTCTATATTTATTTTATTTATTTATGCATATTAGATCCGGATGGGAAAGTCCCAGGTCCATTTCGGAACGGGTCCAGTTTTTTGGACCCTTGAAGGCCTCTAACACACAAACGTACACACTTGACACACACAGACGCCACGGGCAAAAACTGGATGAATCAACATTGTTTCCACGTCATTTCAACCAAATATTCAATGTGATRACATTGAATCAATGTGGRAAACTGATTAGATTTGAACAAAAGTTATCACCGTAAGGAAATGTTGTCTTTTTATCACCCAACTTTTAAGCTAAATCCAATGACATTTAGAAATCTTTTGTTGATTTCACGTTAAATTCACGTTAGTTGACAACTCAACCAAAAGTCAATCAAAACGAAACGTTGAACTGAAGTCTGTGCCCACTGGAACACACCCAGTGGTAGGCTATCACATTAACCAG
>NW_019943301.1:99917-113344 GCF_002910315.2 Salvelinus sp. IW2-2015
GTGGTGTGTGTTAGTGTGTGTGTGTGTGTGTATATGATGTGTGTAGTGGTGTGGTGTGTGTAGTGATGCGTGTTTAGTGGTGTGTACTGTGTGTTGTATATGATGTGTGTAGTGGTGGTGTGTGATGTGTGTAGTGGTGGTTTAAGTGGTGTGTGTGTGTGTGTATGAGTGTGTAGTGGTGTGTTGTGATGTGGTAGTGGGTGTGTGTGTGTGTGTATGATGTGTGTATGGTCTGTGTACTGACCGATGCGACCGTGCCGACTCTGTCTGATGTTCTTTTCATAACGTCTGTGTGTTGCGCCGCGGGGACGGGAGTCCTCCGAGAATACCACAAGGTGTGTTATACTGTAGAGGATGTTTCCCCTGCGCAGGAATCACCGTCTGAACACACAGTATGAGGCATTAGATACAACAGTCAGTATATATATATACTATATATAGGATGTTCCCTGCTGCACGGAACTCACCCCCGTCTGACCACACAGTATGAGGCATTTAGATACAAACAGTCCGGTAATATAGTATATATATATATATATATATACCACACAAATCACATTTTATTTGTCACATACACATGGTAGCAGATGTTAATGCAAGGTGTAGCGAAACTGCACACACAACACACACGAGGCATTAGTCGCCAACAAGTCCGAGGCATTAGCGCAACAGTCAGTATACGACGGCATTAGTCCGCAACAGTCAGTATACGAGGCTTAGTTCGCAACAGTCAGTATACGAGCATTAGTCGCAAACAGTCAGTATACGAGGCATTAGTCGCAACAGTCAGTATACGGAGGCGATTAGTCACAACAGTCCAGTATATCGAGGCATTAGTCACAACAGTCCAGTATACGAGGCATTATGTCACAACAGTCAGTATACGAGGCATTAGTCACAACAGTCCAGTATGAGCATAGTCACAACATGTCAGTATACCGAGGCATTAGTTCACAACAGTCAGTATACGAGGCATTAGGTTACAACAGTCAGTATGAGGCATTAGTCACAACAGTCCAGAATACGAGGCATTAGTTACAACGTCAGTATACGAGCGCAATTAGTACAAAACAGTCAGTATGAGGCATTTAGTCACAACAGTCAGTATGCAGGGCATTAGTCACAACCAGTCAGTAGAGGCATTAGCACGAACAGTGACAAAGGTTTAATCTGCACAGGAGAAAAATGAGATTCAATCATTTGGTTCAAGTTAGAAGGAAAAGCAGCATGAGAACAGGCAAGATGGACTGAGTTGTCTAACCATCAGGTTCACCATTGCTACTCCATGGATATCAGTCTGAAAGTACCTGTAAACATAAGCAATATTCTGTACAAAGCAGAATGTCTAAATGAAATGTTTAAGTACTCTTATTCTTACTGTTGTCTTTTTTGACAGGAGGAGGTGTAGGGTAACCACAGGACAGAGTGTGTACCCAACTTTTTGCGGTCGCCGGTAGTTTTGTTCACTTGCAATTTTTAATCTCCCTGACGCATTTCACGTGATTCACAATACGTAAACAACAGGAATGTCATCCAAAACATGTATTCCCAAGCAATTCAGAGCTCAGAAAGTGCCTTGTAAAATTGTGTGACGCTTGGTCTGTTTTTGGGGTCTGTGCTTCGGTTAAACTCGGCCAACTTGTGACCCTATTGTGCCAAGTCGGCGTGCAATTCAAAGATACAATCCGAACACCGCTTCAACACGCACAGGCCGCTACACACACCACACAGCCGCTACACACACACACAGGCCGCCTACACACACACACAGGCCGCTACACACGACACACACACAGGCCGCTACAACACACACAGCCACACCACACACACACACAGCCCCACACACCAGCCCACAGGCCCCACACCACACACACCCTAAGCCCACACACACAACACCCAGGCCCCTACACACACACACAGGCCTACACACACACACAGGCCCTACACACACAACACAGGCCCCTACACACACACACAAGCCCCTACACACACACACAAGCCCTACACACCACAGGCCGCCACACACACAAGGCCGGCCACACACCAGGCCGCCCCACACAGGCCGCCACACCACACACCACACAACACACACAGGCGCACACACACAGGCCGCCACACACACACACAGGCGCACACACAACACACACAGCGCCACACAACAACAGGCCGCCACCACACACACACAGGCGCCACACAACCACACAGGCCGCCACACGACACACACAGGCCGCCACACACCACACACAGGCCCCACACACACACACAGGCCCCTACTACACAACACAGCAACCCCACAGCTACACACCACACAGGCCCCTACACACACAGGCCCCTACACACACACACACAGCCTACACACACACACACAGGCCCCTACACACACACACACACAGGCCCGCTACACACACCACACACACAGGCCCCTACCACACACACACCACAGGCCCTACACACACCACACCGCTACACACACACACAGCCGCACACACACAGCACACACACAGGCCCTACACACACACAGGCCCCTACACACACACACACACACAGGCCCTACAACACACACACACAGGCCCCTACACACCACAGGCCCTACACACACACACACAGCCGCTACACACACACACACAGGCCCCTACCAACACACACAGGCCCCTACACACACACAGGCCCCTACACACACACAGGCCCTACACACACACAGGCCCCTACACACCACACAGGCCCCTACACACACAACAGGCCCCTACCACACACACAGGCCCCTACACACAGGCCCACAGCCCGGCTTACACAGGCACCACACGGCCCCTACACACACAGCGCCCCTACACACACAGGCCCCTACACACACAGGCCCCTACACACACAGGCCAGCGTACTGAAAGTGGGGTTTAGAACACCACAATGTGGATATGTTGTCTCAGATTATCTCCTACATATGGACAATAACAGCAGACAAATGGTAAAGTATGTTCAAAGTAAGTTTTTATTCAACAGTCTGACTTGTGATGGGACTGTTCACAAAAAGTGAGCCTACATGTTAGAGACGAGAGAGGAGTCGCGGAGGCCAACGGACGGGGTTGAACCCCATTTGTTCCTACCTGGTCAAGTCTGTCAGCGATGCCAGTCTAGTTCTAGAATTTAGAGTTACGCTTGGATATTATCATATTTAAGGATGTGGTATATTATAAGTCTTCCAAATAGACTGTTGTTGGCAATGAGCATATTTTGGAAGTTGGATTAGCAAAAATACATACAATGAGATGAAAAAGATTGACATGGTTGGAGACTAACCCTTCATTTATCATGGAAAAATGTATTTTATGAAAGTTTGAGTTTTGTAGTAAAAGTCATTGTGAATGGTGAGATGATCCTACTCAGACGGAGGAGGCTAGTGCTACGCTGTCTGCTGAAACTCAGAATGGCTCCCAATATCCTGCAAAAACAAACACTGCAGTAGCGTAGCCAGTGATGTGTTGGCGGACCTGCAGAATGCTGGGTAGGCAACAAAAAATAATAATAACTTCCTGCAATTCTCCAGAAAATATGCCATTGTACACATTTTGCCATAGAGCAGAGGAAAATGTGCAGTTTTAAAGCTAATTAAAAAGGTAAAATATAGGTGTTGACTGTGATAAAGGCACTGGATGATGAGCTGTCTTGTTTGTTAAATGAACAAATGAAATAGGCAGTGGCATGGTACATATAGCCATAGAAGCACAGTGACATGCTTCAATGGAGTCATATTGAAGGCCTATTGGGGGTGTGGCTTTCAGTTATTTTTGGCAACCCATCCCATGAGAGTGAATGTCATTCCAGTTCACTGCTTGAATTCTCTCTGGTGTTTGCATGTTTAGATAAAAATACAATGTCCCGTTTGGAACACTGACAAGTAGAGAGCATTAAATAAAATATATTTTAAAAGTTTTTGCTCAATCTGATTGGGTGGCACCATCCGTGYCTACGTGGCTGAGTTAGGTTGAGTCACCCTCAGATTCATCACAACACGTGACAACGGAGTTGATAGAGATTAGGGTTTTGGGAGGGGATTCACTGTGTATGTGTCTGGTGTGTTTTGCGTACCTTGCGTCGGTTGTTGTTGATGGAGCCGTCTTCCTCCCGGTTACAGACTGTCTCATCCTGATCCTCTAGGTCGTCATCTTTCAGACTGGGGGGGAGAGAATATACACACATTATACACCCCAACACTCCTGATCCTCTAAGTCATCTTTCAGACTGGGGGGAGAGAATATACACACATTATACACCCCAACACTCCTGATCCTCTGGGTCGTCATCTTTCAGACTGGGGGGAGAGAATATACACACATTATACACCCCAACCCTCCTGATCCTCTGGGTCGTTATCTTTCAGACTGGGGGGGGGGAGAGAATATACACACATTATACACCCCAACACTCCTGATCCTCTAAGTCATCTTTAATGTGTGTATGTGTACACACACAGATAGCTAGTTAGCTGGATAGAGACCTGACCTCAAACCCATCGAATACCTTTTGGATGAATTGGAACGCTGACTGCAAGCGTCCAACATCAGTGCCCATCCTCACTAATGCTCTTTTTTTTATTTATCCGTTATTTTACCAGGTAAGTTGACTGAGAACACGTTCTCATTTGCAGCAACGACCTGGGGAATAGTTACAGGGGAGAGGAGGGGGATGAATGAGCCAATTGTAAACTGGGGATTATTAGGTGACCGTGATGGTTGAGGGCCAGATTGGGAATTTAGTGGCTGAATGGAAGCAAGTCCCCACAGCAATGTTCCAACATCTAGYGGAAAGCCTTCCCAGAAGAGTGGAGAGTGGAGGCTGCTATCACAGCAAAAGGGGGACCAACTCCATATTAATTCTCGTGAATGAGCAGGTGTCCACATACTGTTGGTCATGGAGTGTATGTGCACTCACACCCTTCCTATTTTATTCAGCTAAATTCAATTAATATTCTTACAATAAAATCAGAAAATAAAATTACACAGGACTTGACCATATCTAGTCTGCTAAATGAACAAGCCTACAGCCTATAGCATGGAGCATAGCCAGATAACATATAATAGGACAACTCATTCCATTTTTATAAAATACATTTTCTTCATATGTTTCTTTAGACCTGCCTAAAATAATGGATTTATTGTGGTTATATTCAATTGATTTATTAGAATGTAGATGTTCCAAAGGTGTGCATCATTGGCTTGTAAGTGTGGAGGCCTGGAGATGGTAAACGTATTTATGTTAATTAAACGGTCAGATACCGTGAGACCGGCAGTCTTTTGCAATAACCGGCTGAAAAAATGTCATGACCGCCACAGCCCTAGTTGTGGTGCTGTCGTCTGAGGAGACCATAGAGGACTTTTTCCATTTGGTTGTGGTGCTGTCGTCTGAGGAGGAGATAGGACTTTTCATTGTGTGTTGCTCCTACAAATTCTTTAGGAAACACAGTGGTAGCACAGTACTCCGGGGTAAAACTGAAAAGACTTGTTGATCAGATGGAAAGGCCACATTGCCAGTCATTTTGAAATCAAGTGACAACATCACGGAGATGCTTGGTGAAATATGGCACAGATGTGAGAGGCCACAGTCTTATTGAAAGCAGTAACAGGGCAGAGCTTTGCTAACATTCAAGTCTGCAAGAGTATGTAGTTGACAGAACAGTAGGTCAGCAAGATGAGACGAGAGGGAGTATAAAGCACTGTTTTTCAGCACTTTGGATGCCGTGCTGGGGGAAATGTCATCAAGAAGGAAATAGTCAACTGGTGGAAGCTCGGCGTGCCATGGATCCTTAGAGCCAAAACTGTTTGAATGTGAACAAGGTCAAGCTATTGCTGGATCTAACCAAAACTGAACCAGTGGAAGCAAGAGTTTGTGGCTTGCACATTCTTGCAAAGTGAAATCACAATCACAGCCAGCAACAAACGGACCCCACTCAATCTTCTTCAAAGATACGGTGAGCCTTTGTCAGCAATGCCAACTGTGCTGTTGGTACTGAAACATGGATTAAAACCTCTATGGGATCGGTGTCCCTAAACCGGGACAGTTGTTGCTAACGTGCGCTAATGTGACTAGAATGACACAAGTAACATCCAACTTTGCAGGACATAAACATGTCTTCTATGGGCAGAATGCAGTTAGATTAACAAGAATTTAAGCTGTGTCCAATTTACAGTAGCTATTACTGTGAAAAAAGATCATGCGAGAGTGCGCAACAAAACACTTATCACGGCAACTGGTTTGATACATTCACCTCTGAAGGTAAATATTGTACTTACATTCAGTAATCTTACTCTGATTTGTCATCCTGAGGGTCCCAGACATATAATGTACCTCAGATTTGTTTGATAAAATCCACTTTTCTATTCAAAACATTGCGACTGGGTTCTACAGTTCAATCTTGGTTTCATCAGACCAGAGAATCTTGTTTCTAATGGTCTCTGAGTCCTTTAGTTGCCTTTTTATTTTTTTTACTCCAAGTGGGCTGCCATGTGCCTTTTACTGAAGTGGCTTCCATCTGGCCACTCTACCATAAAGGCCTGATTAGTGGAGTGCTGCAGAGATGGTTGTCCTTCTGGAAGGTTCTCCACAGAGGAACTCTGGAGCCATGTCAGTGACCATCGAGTTCTTGGGGACCTCCCTGACCAAGGCCCATTTCCCCGCTTGCTCAGTTTGGCCAGACGGCCAGCCCTTGGAAAAGTCTTTCTGGTTCCAAACTTCTTCAATTTAGGAAKGATGGAGGCCACTGTGTTTTTGGGGACCTTCAATGCTGCTGAAATGTTTTTGTACTCTTTCCCAGATCTGTGCCTCGACACAATCCTGTCTCGGAACTCTACGGACAATTCCTTCGACCTCATGGCTTGGTTTTTGATCTGACCTGCACTGTCAAATGTGGGAGCTTATATAGAACGGTGTGTGCCTTCCCAAATCATTATCTACACTTACAAACAGCATAGCATTACAGCAGTATGTACCGGTATGTTAGCTACGCTGTCCTTACGAACCACATATCATTACAGCAGTATGTACCGGTATGTTAGCTAGCTACGCTATCCTTACGAACCACATATCATTACAGCAGTATGTACTGGTATGTTAGCTAGCTACGCTGTCCTTACTAACCACATATCATTACAGCAGTATGTACTGGTATGTTAGCTAGCTACGCTGTCCTTACTAACCACATATCATTACAGCAGTATGTACTGGTATGTTAGCTACTACCTGTCCTTACGAACCACATATCATTACAGCAGTATGTACCGGTATGTTAGTAGCTACGCTTCCTTACAACCACATATCATTACAGCAGTATGTACCGGTATGTTAGCTAGCTACTCCTTACTAACCACATATCATTACAGCAGTATGTACCGGTATGTTAGCTAGCACGTCCTTTACTAACCCATATCATTACAGCAGTATGTACTTATGTTATAGCTACGCTGTCCTTACGAACCACATATCATTACAGCAGTATGTACTGGTATGTTAGCTACACTGTCCTTACGAACCACATATCATTACAGCAGTATGTTACTGGTATTTAGCTAGCTACGCTGTCCTTACTAACCACATATCATTTACAGCAGATTACTGGTATTGTTAGGTAGCTACGCTGTCCTACGAACCACATATCATTACAGCAGTATGTAACTGTATGTTAGTAGCTACGCTGTCCTTACGAACCACATATCATACAGCAGCATGTACTGGGTATGTTAGTAGCTACGCTGTCCTTACGAACCACATATCATTACAGCAGATGTACTGGTATGTTAGGTAGCTATGCTGTCCTTACGAACCACATACATTAACAGCAGCATGTACTTGTATGTTAGGTAGCTATGGCTGTCCTTACGAACCACATATCATTACAGCAGCATGTACTTGTATGTTAGTAGCTATTGCTGTCCTTACGAACCACATATCATTACAGCAGCATGTACTGGTATGTTAGGTAGCTATGCTGTCCTTACGAACCACATATCATTACAGCAGCATGTACTGGTATGTTAGCTAGTTACCTAACGTTAGTTGGCTACTAATACATCAAACTTGCCAGGCAGTATTATTAACTATCTGCTATCTAACTAACTACCCAACATGTATTGACATTCTTAGCTAAGCGGTATAGTAGTACGTTTTAATGGACATAGCCAGAATTAACTATCTACTCACTCTTGCGCAGAATAACTGATGAATTTACGAACGCTCAACAYCCATTTAATATGGCCGGTGTCAGTAAACGTCGGCAAAAAAAAGCTTAATTAAATTGTTGCCAGCAGCAGTTACAGTCACCAACGCTCTGGATAACATGAAAACAGCCTATCCAGAACTGCTAGGGCGAGTAAAATGGTCAGAGTGAGGTGTTCTCTCATTTGTGTCTGGAAGTAGCTGGCCAATGTTAGCCAGTGCTGTTGAATGCTCAGATCAACCCTAGTCCTCGGCCAGAGCGTCCAGTGTGTGCTCTGAATGCGCCGAGAGCAAATCACTCTGAATTGACAAACGGTTAATCTGACAACGCTTTACGAACGCCCAGAGCTCACTCTGGCACTCCAGATGTAATTTACGAACACACCCAAAATCGTAAAATGTTTAGCCAGTCATTTGTTATGCTAACAAGAGGTTGCATAGCGACAGGCAAAGCTCTAGTACGCTCAACTGAAACAATATTGTTTGTTAATAACAGCTATTCCCAAACTGTGGGGGTACGCCAAATAAAAATGTGATTCCCATTTTCAAACAATCCATTTAGATTTTCCAACGTACTTTGGGTGAGTCGTCATCTTTCAGACTGTGGGAGAGTAGAATATACACACATTATGACACCCCAACACTTCCTGATCCTCTCAATCATCTTCAGGACTGGGGGAAGAGAATTATACACCACATATACACCCCAAACACCTCCTGATCCTCTGGGTCGTATCTTCAGACTGGGGGGAGAGAATATACACACATTATCACACCCCAAACCCTCCTGATCCTCTGGATGTCTATCTTTCAGCACTGGGGGGGAGAGAATAACACCACATTATAACACCCAACACTCCTGATCCTCTAAGTCATCTTTAATGTGTGTATGTTAAGCACAGCACAGATAGCTAGTAAGCTGGATAGAGACCTGAACCTCAAACCCATCGAATACCTTTTTGGAGTGAATGAACGCTGGACTGCAAGCGTCGTCCAACATTCAGTGCCCATCCTCACTAATGCTCTTTTTTTATTTATCCGATTATGTACCAGGTAAGTTGACTGAGAACACGTTCTCATTAGTGCAGCAACCACCTGGGAATAGTTACAGGGGAGAGGAGGGGATGAATGAGCCAATTGTAACTGGGGTTATTCAAGGGACCGTGATGCGTTGAGGGCCAGATTGGGAATTTAGTGCTGAATGGAAGCAAGTCCCCACAGCAATGTTCCAACATCTAGGGAAACCTTCCCAGAAGGAGTGCGAGATGGAGCTTGCTATCACAGCAAAAGGGGGCACCAACTCCATATTAATTCCTCAGTGAATGAGCAGGTGTCCACATACTGTTGGCATGGAGTTATGTGCACTCACACCCTTCCTATTTTATTCAGCTAAATTCAATAATATCTTACAATAAAATCAGAAAATAAAATTACACAGGACTTGACCAACTAGTCTGCTAAATGAACAAGGCCTACAGGCCTATTAGCATGGAGCCATAGCACAGTAACATATTAACTAGACACTCATTCCATTTTTATAAAATACATTTTCTTCAATGTCTTTAGACCTGCCTAAAAATTAATGGATTATGTGGTTATATTCAATTGATTTATTAGAATGTAGATGTCAAAGGTGTGCATCATTGGCTTGTAAGTTGGAGGCCTGGAGATGGTAAACGTATTTATGTTAATTAAACGGTCGAGAACCGTGAGACGGAGTTCTTTTGCATAACCGGCTTGAAAAAATGTCATGACCGCCACAGCCCTAGTTGTGGTGCTGTCGTCTGAGGAGACCATAGAGACTTTTCCATTTGGTTGTGTGCTTGTGCGTCTGAGGGAGGAGATAGGACTTTTCGATGTGTGTTTGCTCCTACAAATTCTTTAGAAACACAGTGGTAGCACAGTACCTCCGGGTAAAACTTGAAAAGGACTTGCTTGATGCAGATGGAAAGGCCACATTGCAGTCATTCATTGAAAATCAAGTACAACATCACGGAGATGCTTGGTAGAATTATGCACAGATGTGAGAGGCCACAGTCTTATTGAAAGCATAGTAACAGGCCAAGAGCTTGCTAAACATTCAAGTCTGCCAAGGAAGTATGTATTGACAGAAACAGTAGTCCAGCAAGATGAGACGAGAGTGGGAGTATTAAAGCACTGTTTTTCAGCACCTTTGGATTCCGTCTTGGGGAAATGTCATCAGAAGGAAATAGTCAACTGCGTGAAGCTCGGCGGCCAGATCGCTAAGCCAAAAACTGTTTGAATGTGAAACAAGGTCAAAGTATGTCTTTTTTTTGATCTAACCAAAAAACTGAACCAGTGGAAGCAGAGTTGTGGCTTGCACATTCTTGCAAGTGAAATCACAATCAACAGCCAGCAAACAAACCGGACCCACTCAATCTTCTTTCAAAGATTACTGGTGAGCGCTTGTCAGCAATGCCAACTGTGTGTTGTACTGAAACATGCGATTAAAACCCTCTATGGGATGGTGTACCCTAAACCGGCGACAGTTGTTGCTAAACGTGCGCTAATTGACTAGAATGACACAAGTAACATCCAACTTTGCAGGACATAAAATGTCTTCTATGGGCAGAATGCAGTTAGATTACAAGAAATTTAAGCTGTGTTCCAATTTACAGTAGCTATTACTTGAAAAAAAGATCATGCCCGAGAGTGCGCAACAAAACACCTTATTCACCGGCAACTGGTTTGATACCATTCACCTCTGAAGGTAAATATTGTACTATACATTCAGGTAATCTTACTCTGATTGTTCACCTAGGTCCCAGACAATATAATGTACCTCAGATGTTGTTTGATAAAATCCACTTTTTATTCAAACCATTGCCGACTGGGTTCTACAGTTCAATCTGTGGTTGTCATTCAGACCAGAGAATCTTGTTCTAATTGTCTACTGAGTCTTTAGTTGCCTTTTTATTTTTTTACATCCAAGTGGCTTCCATGTGCCTTTTACTGAAAGTGCTTCCATCTGGCCACTCTACCATAAAGGCCTGATTAGTGGAGTGCTGCAGAGATGGTTGTTCCTTCTGGAAGGTTCTCCCACAGAGAACTCTGGAGCCATGTCAGTGACCATCGAGTTTCTTGGGGACCTCCCTGACACAAGGCCCTTCCCCGGGCTTGCTCAGTTGGCCAGACGGCCAGCCCTTGAAAAGTCTTTCGGGTTCCCAAACGTTCTTCAATTTAGGAATGATGGAGGCCACTTGTTTTTGGGGACGCGTTCAATGCTGCTGAAAGTTTTTTACTCTTTTCCCAGATCTGTGCCTCGACACAATCCTGCATCGGAACGTCTACGACAATTTCCTTCGACCTCATGCTTGGTTTTTTGATCTGACTGCACTGTCAAATGTGGAGCGTTTATATAGAACCGGTGTGTGCCTCCCCAAAATCATTTATCTACACTTTACAAACAGCATTAGCATTACAGCAGATGACCGTATGTAGCACGCGTCTCGACACATGTTAAGTAGTCCGATTACGCTACGTTCCTTACGAACAATATCAACAGCAGTATACTGTATTCACTACTACCTGTCCTTCACATGTTTACACGGCGTATGTTGCTAGACGTCCTATAACCCTTACTTAGCATACTGGTGTAGCTAGTCCTACGAACCACATATCATACAGCAGTATGTACCGGTTAGGTGTGTTCACTCCACATTCATATGTTATGTAGCTAGCTGTAATCCTTACTAAACCACATATCATTACAGCAGTATGTACCGAGTATGTAGCTAGCACCGTGCCTTTACTAACCATCATATCATTACAGCAGTAAATGTACTTATGTTGTAGCTACGCTGTTCCTACGAACACATATCATTACAGCAGTATGTACTGAGTTATGCTAATGCTACCACTGTCCTTACGAACCACTGATCATTACAGCAGTGATGTACTTGGTATGTTAGGCTAGCTACGCTGTCCTTACTAACCACATATCATTTACAAGCAAGACCGGATTATACTCACTGCGTCACATATATAGTTCAGTTGTAGCTACCTGTCCTTACGAACCACAAGTGCATTACAGCAGCATGTACACGTTGTATGTTAGCTAGCTTACGCTGTCCTTACGAACCACATATCAACAGCAGTATGTACCGGTATGTTAGAGCGTACACTGTCCTTACTGAACCACTATCATTACAGCAGATGTACCGGTATGTTAGCATACCACTTGTCCTTACCGACACATACATTAACAGCATAGCATGTACCGTGTATGTTAGCTGTGCTACGCGTCCTTACGACCAAAATACGCACATGATGCATTACAGCACGTGCTATGCTACATTCGGCAGTATTAGTATGTTAGTAGCTATGCTGTCCTTACGAACCACATATCATTACAGCAGCATGTACTGGTATGTTTAGGTAGCTAGCTGTCCTTACGAACCACATATCATTACAGCAGCCATTACTGGTATGTTTAGCTAGTTACCTAACGTTAGTATTGGCTACTAATAATCAAACTTGCCAGCAGTAATTATTAACTATCTGCTATCTAAACTAACTACCCAACAGTGTAGTTGACATTCTAGCTAAGCGTATTAGTAGTACGTTTTAATGGTACATAGCAGAATTAACTATCTACTCACTCTTGGCGCAGAATAACTGATGAATTTACGAACGCTCAACACCATTTAAGTTATGGCCGGTGTCAGTAAAACGGTCGACAAAAAAAAAGCTTAATTAAATTGTTGCCAGCCAGCGTTACAGTCACCAACGCTCTGGATAACATTGAAAACAGCCTATCCAAACTGCAGGCGAGTAAAATGGTCAGAGTAGGTGTTCCTCATTTGTGTGCTGGAAGTAGCTGGCAATGTTAGCCAGTGCTGTTGAATGCTTCAGATCAACCCTAGGTCCTCGCCAGAGCGTCCAGTGTGTGCTCTGATGCGCCGAGAGCAAATCACTTGAATTGTACACAAACGGTTAATCTGACAACGTTTACCGAACGCCCCAGAGCTCACTCTGGCACTCCAGAGTTAATTACGAACACACACCAAATCGTAAAATGGTTAGCCAGTCATTTGTTATGCTAACAGAGGTTGCATAGCGACAGGCAAAGCTCTAGTACGCTCAACTGAAACAATATGTTTGTTAATAACAGCTATTCCCAAAATGTGGGGGTACGCCAAATAAAAATGTGATTCCCATTTTCAAACAATCCATTTAGATTTTCCAACGTACTTTGGGTTGAC
>NW_019943301.1:113369-125026 GCF_002910315.2 Salvelinus sp. IW2-2015
GCTCGAAGCGTCTTATATGGTGAGCTACCGAGGGGCTAGGACAGGCAAGGTCCATAGTATTGTGGAGGACTTAATTCTTCCTGCTGCCGTGGATATGGCTGGGACAATGCTGGTAGAAAAGGCCAAAAAAACTACAATGCCTCCAAAACACTTTCACAGCAGGAGATGTTTTGAAACAATTACTGCGTCGCATACAAGCCAGTGAATTATGTGTTACAGATGGATGAGTCAACAGACGTGGCGGGCCTGGCACAGCTCCTGGCGCATGCCCGTTACGTTTATGGGGGGTCAATTAAGGAAGACATCCTCTTCTGCAAACCATGAGTACTGGACAGCTTTGTGACATCAAATGGACTTTGGTGGTCAAGATCTGTTGGTATCTGTACTGATGGCACTACACAGTTAAATAAAAAATAAAATATGTACTGATGGCGCAAAAGCCATGAAAGGGAGACAGGAGTGTTAAAGCGCTGGCAAGCAGTTGCTCCCTACGCAACTTGGGTACACTGCAGCATCCGCCGAGAGGCTCTTGCTGCCAAGAAAATGCTTGACAGCTTGAAAGACGTTTTGGACACTACTTTGTTAAAGCAAGGTCCCTGAACTCCCGTGTATTTTCTGCATTATGCAATGATATGGGCAGCGACCATGTAACGCTTTTAGAAGTGCGCTGGTTATTTGTTTGTTTTTTATTTAATGAATCAAGTCAGTTAAGAACAAATTCTTATTTACAATCACGGCCTAAGAACAGTGGGTTGACTGCCTTGCTCGGGGGCAGAACGACAGATTTGTACCTTGTCAGCTCGGGGAATCGTTCCACCAACTTTCGGTTCCTGCCCAACGCACTAACCACTGGGCTATCTGGGTCAAATTATTGACACGTCTTTTTGATTTGAGGAGCTTAGTTTTCTTTACTGACCATCATGTCACTTGTCTGACCGCTTGCATGATGGCGAGTTTCTCACACGACTGGCCTATCTGGGTGATTGTTTTTCTCTCACCTGAACTGTGGGTAGCTGCTAGCTAACGTTAGCTAAGTGGTGACTGTGGGTGGCTGATAACTACCCACATTCACCACTTACTAAATCAACCATAGCCTCTTAATGAGTAGCTAACTACATTACAGAATGGGAACCATGGCTAGCACAGACGGGCAGACAACTTACTGTTCAAATTGGTTCATCTCAGCTTCGATCAGTCTTCTTCAGAGTAGCGAACCTCACGACAAACTGGTTTGTTACGGAGTTTAAAAGTTCCTATATAATCGCTTTAATTAGCTAGCTGGCTAATCGTTTTTATTAGCTAGCTGGCTAAGTTACCTCGCCAACTAACTTCAAAACAAGCAAGATAGCTAGCTGCGTCGCTGCACAGTTCTACGTGTGAAGGCACGCAGACGGGTCGGTGGATGGGACAAACAGAAAGAAGTCGAAGTCCTAAGCGAAACGCTTTTGAATGCCCCAGCTCCGTTCATTACTCGAATGCATTGATGGATTGTTGGTGAGATGGATGGCCTGCTTTCGTATTTTAGATAATGACTAATCAACAGCATCATGTAATACATGTTGCGGAACGGTATGTGCATACAGTATCAARGCGGCACTACAGACCCTGGTTCGATTCCAGCCTGTATCACAACCGGCCGTGATTGGGAGCCCCATAGGGCGGCACACAATTGGCCCAGCGTTATCCGGGTTAGGGTTTGGCCGGTGTAGGCCATCATTGTAAATAAGAATTTGTTCATAGTTGACTTGCCTAGTTAAAGGTTAAATAAAAATCAGAATAACTGCAGTTGTATTACCACAAGATGGCGCTGTCTGTCAGAATAACAGCGAGGCTATTGTGACGGTTTGCAGTTTTTGGGACTTCTATATTGGTTTATTAAGCCAGGCAAGCTCAAACAATCACAGATAAAGTATTCCATTTCAAACTAAGGTCTGTCTGGTCGATCATCAATTTATATTTGTCATTTAGCAGATGCTCTTATCCTGAGCGACTACAGGAGCGATTAGGGTTAAGTGCCTTCCTCAAGGGTACAGATTTTTCACCTAGTCGGCTCGGGGATTCAAACCAGCGACCTTTCAATGTGTCTATCAAGTTTTAGAACATCTTTTAATCATGGGTTTATCTCAATGCATCTTTCCTTGATTCCTTCCATCCTCTCCTCCTTGTCAACTGTTCAAGGTCCCTTCCCTCAGACGCATGGAAAGGATGCAAGGAATTCAGATGAATTGAAAGAGCCAATGTGAGTGTGTATAATAGATGTGTGTTGTGTATGAGGGTGTAAGTAGTGGATTGTGCGTGATGTATAGAGGTGTATAGTGTGTATATACTAGATTGTGGTGTGTGATTAGAGGTGTCGAAATATTAAGATAAGATTGTCCAAGGTGTGTGTAATAGCAATTGGTGTTATATAAAGATGGCTGATAGCGCAATGTGCTGATTTATCTAGAGGATGTTTTGTGTCAGTAGATTTACTAGATCTCGGTTCGTGTCTCACGTTGAAGTATAGAGGTGTGTACACTTAACTGATAGAGAAGGTGACAGACCTTCTACTGTGGTGGCTCTTGTGTAGTAGTAGAGAGGATACGCTGCCAAGTGTCTGGCAGTGTATCATAAATAGTAACTTGTTGCTGCCCCACTGTTAGTATTAGATGAATTACAGGCCTTACCTCGCGTGTTGTTATAGTATACACAGGTGTCATTCACACCTTTATGACACAGCTCAGTCGCTTTCGGTATGTGTATCAACCTTCTATGAATGGCTGTATATCCAGAACAAGGGTCGCTTGGTCTGTGTATAATAGAGTTGTAACCATATAGAGCGCTCGTGGTGCTCGTATAGAGAATTCATAATGGCAAGGGTGACGGTGTATATAGAGATGCTCGTGCTACTGTTAGTCATAGAGACGTGCACCTAAATATCAAGATGGTGACGTGTGGTATACACCTCTAATAGAGTGTCGGTATGTATCGAGCAGCTGACTAACTATAGCAGGTGTTAGCGTGTATAATATGAAGGTGTTGGTGTGATATAGCAAGGCTGCATACATATAGAGGTGTGGTTCTGTGATATATCATAGAGGCCTGTTATATAGATAGTGATGGTGTATATAGAGATGTTATATAGAGGGTGTGTGTGTATAGAGGGATCGTACTATAGAGGTTGTGGAACCACCTGATGGTATAGAGGTGTGGTGTGCTATAGAGGCCTGTATATAGAGGGTGTGTGGAATATAGGGTGATATATTACGAACAGTGTCGGCCACGCATGTATACTAACAGAGCGCCTCGCTGGGTAGCTTATAGAGGTGTGGTGTGTATTAGAAGGCACACCTTCGTAACATCTTATATAGTTAGCACCCTCTATACCACACCACACCTCCTATATACACCTCTTCACTCTTTCTTCTCTCATGTACACACACAAGGCTCCTCATCACACCACGCCTCTATATACCACCACACCTCTATATAACACCTAATAACACCAACCACAACCTCTATATACCACCTCAGACAACCACACCGCGGAACCACACCACACCGCGAATACACCCTGTCTTACACACCACACCGAACACGCAGGAGACCGAGCCTCACACTCCTGAACATCATTAGACGGGCTTTACATGTATACTAAGATGTGTAGGTGTGGTAAGACGGTGTAATGATGCTGATGTGTGATAGAGGTTGAGATGTGTATAGAGATGTGAGTGTGTATAGAGGTGTTATATAGATGGTGTGTTGATAGAGGTGTGGCGTGTATAGAGGTGTACACAGATGTGTGGTGTGTATAGAGGTGTGGCGTGTATAGAGGTGTATAGAGGTGTGTGTTATAGAGGTGTATATAGAGGTGAGGTGTGTATAGAGGTGTGGTGTGTATAGAGGTGAGGTGTATATACAGTGGGAGGAACAAGTATTTGATACACTGCCGATTTTGCAGGTTTTCCTACTTACAAAGCATGTAGAGGTCTGTCATTTTATCATAGGTACACTTCAACTGTGAGAGACGGAATCTAAAACAAAAAATCCAGAAAATCACATTGTATGATTTTAAATAATTAATTTGCATTTATTGCATGACATAAGTATTGATCACCTACCAACCAGTAAGAATTCCGGCTCTCACAGACCTGTTAGTTTTTCTTTAAGAAGCCCTCCTGTTCTCCACTCATTACCTGTATTAACTGCACCTGTTTGAACTCGTTACCTGTATAAAAGACACCTGTCCACACACTCAATCAAACAGATTCCAACCTCTCCACAATGGCCAAGACCAGAGAGCTGTGTAAGGACATCAGGGATAAAATTGTAGACCTGCACAAGGCTGGGATGGGCTACAGGACAATAGGCAAGCAGCTTGGTGAGAAGGAAACAACTGTTGGCGCAATATTAGAAAATGGAAGAAGTTCAAGATGACGGTCAATCACCCTCGTCTGGGGCTCCATGCAAGATTTCACCTCGTGGGGCATCAATGATCATGAGGAAGGTGAGGGATCAGCCAGAACTACACGGCAGGACACTGGTCAATGACCTGAAGAGAGCTGGGACCACAGTCTCAAAGAAAACCATTAGTAACACACTACGCCGTCATGGATTAAACCTGCAGCGCACGCAAGGTCCCCCTGCTTAAGCCAGGCATGTCCAGGCCCGTCTGAAGTTTGCCAATGACCATCTGGATGATCCAGAGGAGGAATGGGAGAAGGTCATGTGGTCTGATGAGACAAAAATAGAGCTTTTGGTCTAAACTCCACTCGCCGTGTTTGGAGGAAGAAGAAGGATGAGTACAACCCCAAGAACACCATCCCAACCGTGAAGCATGGAGGTGGAAACATCATTCTTTGGGGATGCTTTTCTGCAAAGGGGACAGGACGACTGCACCGTATTGAGGGGAGATGGATGGGGCCATGTATCGCGAGATCTTGGCCAACAACCTCCTTCCCTCAGTAAGAGCATTGAAGATGGGTCGTGGCTGGGTCTTCCAGCATGACAACGACACGAAGCACACAGCCATGGCAACTAAGGAGTGGCTCCGTAAGAAGCATCTCAAGGTCCTGGAGTGGCCTAGCCAGTCTCCAGACCTGAACCCAATAGAAAATCTTTGGAGGGAGCTGAAAGTCCGTATTGCCAGCGACAGCCCCGAAACCTGAAGGATCTGGAGAAGGTCTGTAGGGGGGAGTGGGCCAAAATCCCTGCTGCAGTGTGTGCAAACCTAGTCAAGAACTACAGGAAACGTATGATCTCTGTAATTGCAAACAAAGGTTTCTGTACCAAATATTAAGTTCTCGCTTTTCTGATGTATCAAATACTTATGTCATGCAATAAAATGCAAATTAATTACTTAAAAATCATACAATGTGATTTTCTGGATTTTTGTTTTAGATTCCGCCTCTCATAGTTGAAGTGTACCTATGATAAAAATTACAGACCTCTACATGCTTTGTAAGTAGGAAAATCTGCAAAATCGGCAGTGTATCAAATACTTGTTCTCCCCACTGTAGATGTGTGGTGTGTATAGAGGTGGTGTGTATATAGAGGTGGTGTATATAGAGGTGGTGTATATAGAGGTTTATATAGTGGTAGAGGTACTGATCCCTGACTGTTTGATCCTTCCCATCCTCTTAGCGGCCAACCACATTCCGACCCGGCTCTGCCGGTTACCCCCGACAACACTGTGTGTGTGTTGAGCTCTAGGTAGCCAGGTACTCTTTAGTCACAGTTATTTTTTATAGTTTCTGCAGTTTGACAGATTCACTGATCAGTAATGTTACAGGTATTACTAATTTAAACAACGGGGTGATCATTACAGGAGTGTAACATTTTGTGGCTGTGTCAGTCTCTGTCTCTCAGAGTTCTCAGGATATAGTTCTCTCTTCCAGCTGGGCGTTCCTCTCGGATAGGTCTCTAATCTGTTCCATAGCAACTCCACTCCTCTCTGACCGCCAGCATCAGGTGGGTCTTTACAAGGTCCTGAAATATAGAAAATAATCTACACTGAGTACACAAAACACTAAGAACACCTTCCTAATATTGAGTTCCACCCCCTTTGCCCTCAGAACAGCCTCAATTTGTCTGGGTGAACCGATGTGAAATGGGTGCGCGCTAATAGCGTTTCAATCAGTGACGTCACTCGCTCTGAGACCTTGAAGTAGTTGTTCCCTTGCCTTCTGCAAGGGCCGCGGCTTTTGTGGAGCGATGGGTAACGATGCTTCGTGGGAGGCAGTTGTAGATGTGTGCAGAGGGTCCCTGGTTCGAGCCCAGGTAGGGGCGAGGAGAGGAACGGAAGCTATACTGTTACATTGGCTGTACAAGGTGTCAAAAGCGTTCCACAGGGATGCTGGCCCATGTTGACTCCAAGGCTTCCCACAGTTGTCAAGTTGGCTGCCTGTCCTTTGGGTGGTGGACCATTTTTGATACACACGGGAAACTGTTGCAGTTCTTGCCACATACCGGTGCACCTGGCACCTCCTACCATACCCCATTCAAAGGCACTTTAATGTTTTGTCTTGTCCATTCACCCTCTGAATGGCACACATAAATCCTTATTTAACCCGTCTCCTCCCCTTCATCTATACTGATTGAAGTGGATTTAACAAGTGACATCAATAAGGGATAATAGCTTTCACCTGGTCAGTCTCTTGGAAAGAGCAGGTGTTCTTAATGTTTTGTCCACTCATCGTATAAGTCAGTTAAGAACAAATTCTTATTTTCAATGACGGCCTACATTGTCCAAACCGGGACGACGCTGGGCCATTTTACAATGATGGCCTACACCGGCCAAACCCGGACGACGCTGGGCCATTTTACAATGACGGCCTACAATGTCCAAACCGGGACGACGCTGGGCCATTTTACAATGACGGCCTACACCGGCCAAACCCGGACAACGCTGGGCCAATTGCGTGCCGCCCTATGGGACTCCCAATCACGGCCGGTTGTGATACAGCTTGGATTCGAACCAGGGTGTCTGTAGTGACGCCTCAAGCACTGAGATGTAGTGCCTTAGACCACTCGGGAGTGTATCACAACACATGATATCAGAATAAGGTTATTACCCAACATACCTGTATATGTCTATGCCGTTATGACATTGCTCGTCCAAATATTTATATATTCTTAATTCCATTCTTTTAGATTTGTGTGTTTAGTTGTGAAATTGTTAGATATTACTATTTAGATATTACTGCACTGTTGGAGCTAGAAACACAAGCATTTCGCTACACCAGCAATAACATCTGCTAAACACGTGTATATGACAAATAAAATTTGATTTATATCACAATACATGAAGTCAGAATAAGGTAAAAAACCTCTCTGGGATAGGGTCTAGTTTCCTGAATTTCTGCCTGACTGACGTGCCCAAAGTAAACTGCCTGTTACTCAGGCCCAAAAGCCAGGATATGCATATAATTGGTAGCATTGGATAGAAAACACTTTGACGTTTCTAAAACTGTTAAAATAATGTCTGAGACTATAACAGAATTGATATGGCAGGCGWAAATCCGACCAGAATTATTTATTTTTTTGAACTCCCAGGCTCTTATGGAAACCTATCGTTTCTATGTACATCCGTCTCCCAGATTGCAGTTCCTATGGCTTCCACTAGATGCCAACAGTCTTTATTCAAGGTTTCAGGCTTTCATTTTTGAAAAACACAAGAGACCTACCATGGCTTGCTCTATCTTGTTGTCGATTGCGATCATGCTGCTGCTCGACCCACTGCAAAGACGAGAAAATAAACAGGTTTTGAATAGTGTGTGTGTGTGTCTAGATTCAGTGTAATGTGGTGGCACATGGTTCACATCAGAGTATGGAGTTGAGTGGTCGGAAATCCGCTCCACTAAAAACCGAACCGCTCCTCACTCACAGAAAAAATAAATAAAAATACCACTCATTCATTAAAACACCATTTAACCAACACCCATCTATTTTTGTGGCAACCTGGACCTACCATTTGATTTTGAAGTATCGAAACCAAACCATTTGATTTGAATGAAAAATATTTTCATAAATATAAAAAAGGTGACTGTAAGAAGCACTCATTATTTGAAATAGGCTACATGTCMTACTAAACAGCATATAAACACTCTACATTAGTCAGGAACCAGACAGGGAGCCTAAGAAGGAACGAACATGTATTATTTTGGCTATAGTATTAGCCTATTATCTCAGTGATTTCAAGGCTATAGCCTACAAACAAATACATTATGGAACATTTGAGAGTGCGAGACACTAGGCTGGCAGGAACATAAAGGGCTCAGCACCTAAACATTTAGTTGTATTAAATCATTATACTCAATAAATTGTTACTTAGAATGAAATACAAATTAAATGAAAAAATGTGTTATTAGGCCCAGTGGCTTTGAATTAATTTGAGTTTTTTTAGGCAATATAACACTATCAAAATGCCAGGACTATTGTGGCACAAAATAATGAAAAGGTCTGACTGCTCAGATGCTTTGGGAAAATGGTCACAACGGGGGACCAGCGTGCGTCTCCATCAGCTAGGACTTGACATTGGTTCATCAAATCTTCCCATTTCTGCCAGTTTTTGCTCAATTTCATGATTTCTCAAACAGCTGCAACTGTATATGCATTCACACATCAAGGTCTTCTGTTGAGTTGGGCAAGGTCTGACTGCTCAGATGCTTTGGGAAAATGGTCACAACGGGGGACCAGCGTGCGTCTCCATCAGCTAGGACTTGACATTGGTTCATCAAATCTTCCCATTTCTGCCAGTTTTTGCTCAATTTCATGATTTCTCAAACAGCTGCAACTGTATATGCATTCACACATCAAGGTCTTCTGTTGAGTTGGGCTCAGGATGGAACAACTGTTGAACATCAAAGTCTTCTGTTGAGTTGGGCTCAGGATGGAACAACTGTTGAACATCAAGAGTGTATGGTTGTTTGTGGGGGAAAGAGGTTGAGTGTGCATGAGTATAAGTATCCCACATATGTTGCTATGCGGGTAATAATGTTTGGGACAATACACAATGAATCACTAATTGTTTGCTAAAATAATTGTAATTTTTGTAATGGCAATCCTGGTTAGGGCTGACACTCCTGGTTAGGGGCTGACACTCCTGGTTAGGGGCTGACACTCCTGGTTAGGGGCTAACACTCCTGGTTAGGGGCTAACACTCCTGGTTAGGGGCTAACACTCCTGGTTAGGGGCTAACACTCCTGGTTAGGGGCCTACACTCCTGGTTAGGGGCTAACACTCCTGGTTTAGGGGGCAACAACTCCTGGTTAGGGGCAACACTCCTGGTTTAGGGGCAACACTCCTGGTTAGGGGCAACACTCCTGGTTAGGGGCAACACTCCTGGTTAGGGGCAACACTCCTGGTTAGGGGCAACACTCCTGGTTAGGGGCAACACTCCTGGTTAGGGGCAACATCCCTGGTTATGGGCAACACTCCTGGTTAGGGGCAAACACTCCTTTGCATGAACTGCCGACATTACTACGCATTTTATTTGTTAATTGTGGTAATTAAGATGTACACGATTTTTTACATTATATATATAAATAATAAATAACTCTGCAAAAAAAAAAGATAGGTCCCTTTTTCAGGCCCCGTCTTTCAAAGAAAATTCGTAAAAATCCAAATAACTTCACAGATCTTCATTGTAAAGGGTTTAAACACTTTCCCATGCTTGTTCAAAGAACCATAAAGAATTAATGAACATGCACCTGTGGAACGGTTGTTAAGACACTAACAGCTTACAGACGATATGCAATTAAGGTCACAGTTATGAAAACTTAGGACACTAAAGAGGCCTTTCTACGGACTCTGAAAACACCAAAAGATGCCCAGGGTCCCTGCTCATCTACGTGAACGTGCCTTGGGCATGCTGCAAGAAGGCATGAGGACTGCAGATGTGGCCAGGCAATAAATTGCAATATCCGTACTGTGAGACGGCTAAGACGCGCTACAGGGAGACAGGACGGACAGCTGCTCGTCCACGCAGTGGCAGACCACGTGTAACACCTGCACAGGATCGGTACATCCGAACATCACACCTGCGGGACAGGTACAGGATGGCAACAACAACTGCCCGAGTTACACCAGGAACGCACAATCCCTCCATCAGTGACTGTCCGCAATAGGCTGAGAGAGGCTGGACTGAGGGCTTGTAGTCTGTTGTAAGGCAGGTCCTCATCAGACATCACCGGCAACAACGTCACCTATGGGCACAAACCCACCGTTGCTGGACCAGACAGGACTGACAAAAAGTGCTCTTCACTGACGAGTCGCGTTTTTTTTCTCACCAGGGGTGATCGTCGGATTCGCGTTTATCGTGGAAGGAATGAGCGTTACGCCGAAGCCTGTACTCTGGAGAGGGATCGATTTGGAGGCGGAGGGTGTGTCATGGTCTGGGACGGTGTGTCACAGGATTCTCTCCCTCCCTCTCCGAAGAGACAAGGAATATAATATCTATTGTTTACAGGAAACTCATTCAATGATTTAGATGAAGTTGTTAGGAAAAAGGACGGGGGGGGGGCGAAATATACTTCTCCAATGGGCAAAGAAATTTAAAAGAGGTGATATATTAATTAACAATAATTTTGATCCGAATGTGCAAATTGGCCAAACAGCTCCGCAAGGTAGATGGATGATTTTAAATATGATATTGGACAATAAACAGATATGTCTCATTAACCTTTACGGTCCAAATAATGATGATCCACACTTTTTATTAGACTTTTTCCTAAATAATATAGGTACAGCAAATCCCCTTATTGTATGGGGCACTTTTACAATGTGCTTTAGAGGCCATGCATTCAGTAGTCATCTATAAAACAAAATCAATTTAGGTCAAAAGAGTCCATATTAACAAAGGAAATAGAAGGACAATACTGATAGTTAGTTTTTATTGCTATCAGAACACTTTAGAGGAAAAACATGGAGGAACTTATGGAGGAACTTATTCAAGAAAGATCAAGTGTAATTTATTATAAAAATAAAAGCAAACTGGATGGAAAATGCAGAAAATAATCCCATTTTTTTTTTTTTATCTTCAACATAGAAATGCTACCAAAAATAATTTCTGAAACTTGTTACAAATGACAGTCACCCATGATTCACCAAACAATATTTTGGACGAGGAAGCAAAGTACTTTAAGCATGTTTTCATTTCAGTCTTCTCCATCTCCTCTAACCGAAGATAATTGTATTTATATTATAAATTATAAATTATAAAAAAGATCCATATGTAACAAAATTGTGTAAAATCTAAAGGGGTCTGAATACTTTTGAAAGGCACGGTTTTAAATTCAGAAACTAAGGGGTCTGAATACTTTGAAAGGCACGGTTTATTCAGAAACTAAAGGGTTGATCTGACATACTTTGAACAAGGCACGGTTTAATTCAGAAACTAAAGGGGTCTGAATACTTTGAAGGCACGGTTTATTCAGAAGAAACTAAAGGGTCTGAATACTTTGAAGGCACGGTTTATTCAGAAAACTAAAGGGGTCTGAATACTTTGAAGGCACGGTTTTATTCAGAAAACTAAAAAGGGGTCTGAATACTTTGAAGGCACGGTTTATTCAGAAACTAAAGGGTCTGAATACTTTGAAGGCACGGTTTATTCAGAAACTAAAGGGTCTGAATACTTTGAAGGCACGGTTTATTCAGAAACTAAAGGGGTCTGAATACTT
>NW_019943301.1:127341-131122 GCF_002910315.2 Salvelinus sp. IW2-2015
CCAACTCGTCGCATTCAGTATACACCACAACCTCCACCTAGGATTACTTTCAAATGACCCAAACACTTCAATGACACGCTACCTTATTATGAACAGGCAGATAGCCCACATAAAGAACTTCAAACTACCTCCACAAGATGTTAACACTTTCCCAAACCAATGACACCACGTAGTAAGTCACTACTTACCTTGTAAAACTCCTTGCGCACAATTCAACTATGAGCTCCAATGTTAGTCACACACTCCCTTCCACAATTGATGCTCTTAATAACCCTGGTAAGTGCCCAATACCCACCACAATGTTAATCATACCCATATTGACCTCTTCAATACCCTACTTAAGTGAAGATAACCCAACACGCATATGACAGCACTACACACATTAATAACACAACCTATTCCGCATAATGACTCAATACCCATAATCTTTGACTCAATACCGGTCCCACAAGTAGAACACACTACGCAACCCACCCCACATTTTGACACAATTAGCTAACACTTTCCTGTAGCCAACAACTCCGTTAGGCAACACCTCCTGTGGCAGCACTTCTTGTAGGAACACTTCTCCGTAGGGCCCACTCCTGGAGGCAACACCTGGTAGGGGCAACACTCCTGGTTAGGGGGCAACACTGATCTTCCTGGTTAGGGCAACACTCCTGTTGGGGCAACACTCCTGGTTAGGGGCAACACTCCTGGTTAGGGGCAACACTCCTGGTTAGGGGCAACACTCCTGGTTAGGGGCCACTCCTGGTTAGGGCAACACTCCTGGTTGGGGCAACACTCCTGGTAGGGGCAACACTCCTTGGTTAGGGGCAACACTCCCTGGTTAGGGGCAACACTCCTGGTGTGGGGCAACACTCCTGGTTAGGGGCAACACTCCTGGTTAGGGGCAACACTCCTGGTTAGCAGGGCAACATCCTGGTTAGGGCACCCCTGTAGGGCAACACTCCTGGTTAGGGCAACACTCCTGGTAGGGCAACACTTCCTGCATGAACTGCCGACATTACTACGCATTTATTTTGTAATTGTGGTAATTAAGATGTACACGATTTTACATTATATATATATAAATAAATAACTCTGCAAAAAAAAAAGATAGGTCCCTTTTCAGGCCCGCTTTCAAAGAAAATTCGTAAAAATCCAAATAACTTCACAGATCTTCATTGTAAAGGGTTTAAACACTTTCCCATGCTTGTTCAAAGAACCATAAAGAATTAATGAACATGCACCTGTGGAACGGTTGTTAGAACACTAACAGCTTACAGACGATATGCAATTAAGGTCACAGTTATGAAAACTTAGGACACTAAAGAGGCCTTTCTACGGACTCTGAAAAACACCAAAAGATGCCCAGGGTCCCTGCTCATCTACGTGAAGGTGCCTTGGGCATGCTGCAAGAAGGCATGAGGACTGCAGATGTGGCCAGGGCAATAAATTGCAATATCCGTACTGTGAGACGGCTAAGACAGCGCTACAGGGAGACAGGACGAGACAGCTGCTCGTCCACGCAGTGGCAGACCACGTGTAACCCCTGCAACAGGATCGGTACATCCGAACATCACACCTGCGGGACAGGTACAGGATGGCAACAACAACTGCCCGAGTTACACCAGGAACGCACAATCCCTCCATCAGTGACTGTCCGCAATAGGCTGAGAGAGGCTGGACTGAGGGCTTGTAGRTCTGTTGTAAGGCAGGTCCTCATCAGACATCACCGGCAACAACGTCACCTATGGGCACAAACCCACCGTTGCTGGACCAGACAGGACTGACAAAAAGTGCTCTTCACTGACGAGTCGCGTTTTTTGTCTCACCAGGGGTGATCGTCGGATTCGCGTTTATCGTGGAAGGAATGAGCGTTACGCCGAAGCCTGTACTCTGGAGAGGGATCGATTTGGAGGCGGAGGGTGTGTCATGGTCTGGGACGGTGTGTCACAGGATTCTCTCCCTCCCTCTCCGAAGAGACAAGGAATATAATATCTATTGTTTACAGGAAACTCATTCAATGATTTTAGATGAAGTTGTTAGGAAAAAGGACTGGGGGGGGCGAAATATACTTCTCCAATGGGCAAAGAAATTTAAAAGAGGTGATGATATTAATTAACAATAATTTTGATCCGAATGTGCAAATTGGCCAAACAGCTCCGCAAGGTAGATGGATGATTTTAAATATGATATTGGACAATAAACAGATATGTCTCATTAACCTTTACGGTCCAAATAATGATGATCCACACTTTTTATTAGACTTTTTCCTAAATAATATAGGTACAGCAAATCCCCTTATTGTATGGGGCACTTTTACAATGTGCTTTAGAGGCCATGCAATTCAGTAGTCATCTATAAAACAAAATCAATTTAGGTCAAAAGAGTCCATATTAACAAAGGAAATAGAAGGACAATACTGATAGTTAGTTTTTATTGCTATCAGAACACTTTAGAGGAAAAACATGGAGGAACTTATGGAGGAACTTATTCAAGAAAGATCAAGTGTAATTTATTATAAAAATAAAAGCAAACTGGATGGAAAATGCAGAAMAATAATCCCATMTTTTTTTTTATCTTCAACATAGAAATGCTACCAAAAATAATTTRCTGAAACTTGTTACAAATGACAGTCACCCATGATTCACCAAACAATATTTTGGACGAGGAAGCAAAGTACTTTAAGCATGTTTTCATTTCAGTCTTCTCCATCTCCTCTAACCGAAGATAATTGTATTTATATTATAAAATTATAAATTATAAAAAAGATCCATATGTAACAAAATGTGTAAAATCTAAAGGGGTCTGAATACTTTGAAGGCACGGTTTATTCAGAAACTAAAGGGGTCTGAATACTTTGAAGGCACGGTTTATTCAGAAACTAAAGGGCCCTTTAGTTTCTGAATAAACCGTGTTCAAGTATTCAGACCCTTTAGTGTCTGAATAAACCGTGCTTCAAAGTTATTCAGACCCCTTTAGTTTCTGAATAAACCGTGCCTTCAAAGTATTCAGACCCCTTTAGTTTCTGAATACAGTGCCTTCAAGTATTCAGACCCTTTAGTTTCTGAATAAACCGTGCCTTCAAAGTATTCAACCCCTTTAGTTCTGAATAAACCGTGCCTTCAAAGTATTCAGACCCCTTTAGTGTCTGAATAAAACGTGCCTTCAAAGTATTCAGAGCCCTTTAGTTTCTGAATAAACCGTGCCTTCAAAGTATTCAGACCCCTTTAGTTTCTGAATAAACCGTGCCTTCAAAGTATTCAGACCCCTTTAGTTTTGAATAAACCGTGCCTTCAAAGTATTCAGACCCCTTTAGTTTCTGAATAAACCGTGCCTTCAAAGTATTCAGACCCTTTAGTTTCTGAATAAACCGTGCCTTCAAAGTATTCAGACCCCTTTAGTGTCTGAATAAACCGTGCCTTCAAAGTATTCAGACCCCTTTAGTGTCTGAATAACCGTGCCTTCAAAGTATTCAGACCCCTTTAGTTTCTGAATAAACCGTGCCTTCAAAGTATTCAGACCCCTTTAGTTTCTGAATAAACCGTGCCTTCAAAGTATTCAGACCCCTTTAGTTTCTGAATAAACCGTGCCTTCAAAGTATTCAGACCCCTTTAGTTTCTGAATAAACCGTGCTTCAAAGTATTCAGACCCTTTAGTTTCTGAATAAACCGTGCCTTCAAAGTATTCAGACCCCTTAGTTTCTGAATAAACCGTGCCTTCAAAAGTATTCAGACCCCTTTAGTTTCTGAATAAACCGTGCCTTCAAAGTATTCAGACCCCTTTAGTTTCTGAA
>NW_019943301.1:131147-138751 GCF_002910315.2 Salvelinus sp. IW2-2015
TCCTGATTCTGGCTATGCCATTACTGCTGTGGCTACACTAGTAATCATTAGCAGGTCCTGATCTGGCTATGCATATGGCTGTGGGTTCACTAGTTCATTTAGCAGGATCCTGATCTGGCTTTATGTCCATATGGCTCGTGTGGGCGACACTAGTTCATTTAGCAGGTCCTGATCTGGCTATGCCATATGCTGTGGGCGGACACTAGTTCATTTAGCATAGACAAGATTTGCTTAGAATTCCGTGGAATTATTTATATATTTTATAGTATGAAGAATACAGTTGACAAAGCTGAATAAATAGACAGGATATTTTCTCCAAACGATTTGAGGAAGTGCGCACATGCGGCTATTCTGGTTGACCCGGTTAACAAAGAAAAAGTTTATTCCTATATGGTTAATTTTGAGTTATTTATGTAACTTTAGTTGTTCTACAGACGTGGCATAATGAGCTCTAATGATTGATTTGATAAAGTTGCTTGAAAGCGCACGAGCTCTGCTTAGGTTTTGTGCAGGCATATCACACTACATCACGTCACTCATTCACAATTTGACCAGCACTTGATAATGCATAGAATTTCACGCGGCATACCCCTTTGTGTTGGCCGCAATGCACCTAAAAAATCCATGCCTTTTGTGGCCAGAGTTGGCGCCCGGCTAAACTGAGCAATCTGGGGAGGAGGGCCTTGTCAGGGAGTGACAAGAAACCGATGGTCACTCTGACAGAGTTCCAGAATTCCTCTGTGGAGGCCTTTATAGTAGTGACCAGACGAAGCCACTTCTCAGTGAAAGGCACATGACGGCCCGCTTGAGTTGCCAAAAGACACCTAATGACTCTTAGACCATTAAAACAAGATTCTCTAGTCTGATGAAAACCAGATTGAACTCTTTGCCCGAATGTAAATGTGATATTTCAGTTTATTTTTATTAAATTAGCAAAACATTTCTAGAAACCTGTTTTTTGCTTTGTCATTATGGGTATTTTGTGTAGATTGATGAGGGGGGAAAGCAATTTAATACATTACAACCTTATTTTAAAATGTAACAAAATGTTGAAAAGTCAAGCGGTCTGAATACTTTCCGAATAAACCGTGTTCAGTATTAAGACCCTTAGTTTCTGATATAACGCGTTCAGTATTCAGACCCTTTAGTTTCTGAATAAACCGTGCCTCAAAGTATTCAGACCCCTTTAGTTTCTGAATAAACCGTGCCTTCAAAGTATTCAGACCCCTTTAGTTTCTGAATAAACCGTACCTTTCAAGTATTCAGACCCTTTAGTTTCTGAATAACCGTGTTCAGTATTCAGACCTTTAGTTTCTGAATAAACCGTGTTCAAGATTTAGACCCCTTTAGTGTCTGAATAATAACCGTGCCTTCAAAGTATTCAGACCCCTTTTAGTTTCTGAATAAACCGTGCTTCAAAGTATTCAGACCCCTTTAGTTCTTGAATAAACCGTGCCTTCAAAGTATTCAGACCCCTTTAGTTTCTGAATAAACCGTGCCTTCAAAGTATTCAAGCCCTTTAGTTCTATAAACCGCTTTCAAAGTATTCAGACCCCTTTAGTTTCTGAAAAAACCGGCCTTCAAAGTATTCAGACCCCTTTAGTTTTTGAATAAACCGTGCCTTCAAAGTATTCAGACCCCTTTAGTTTCTGAATAAACCGTGCCTTCAAGTATTCAGACCCCTTTAGTGTCTGAATAAACCGTGTTCAGTATTCAGACCCCTTTAGTTCTGAATAAAACCGTGTTCAGTATTCAGACCCCTTTAGTTTCTGAATTAACCGTGCCTTCAAAGTATTCAGACCCCTTTAGTTTCTGAATAAACCGTGCCTTCAAAGTATTCAGACCCCTTTAGTTTCTGAATAAACCGTGTTCAGTATTCAGACCCCTTTAGTTTCTGAATAAACCGTGCCTTCAAAGTATTCAGACCCCTTTAGTTTCTGAATAAACCGTGCCTTCAAAGTATTCAGACCCCTTTACTTTCTGAATAAACCGTACCTTCAAAGTATTCAGACCCCTTTAGTGTCTGAATAACCGTGTTCAGTATTCAGACCCCTTTAGTTTCTGAATAAACCATGTTCAAGTATTCAGACCCCTTTAGTGTCTGAATAAACCGTGCCTTCAAAGTATTCAGACCCCTTAGTGTCTGAATAAACCGTGCCTTCAAAGTATTCAGACCCCTTTAGTTTCTGAATAAACCGTGCCTTCAAAGTATTCAGACCCCTTTAGTTTCTGAATAAACCGTGCCTTCAAAGTATTCAGACCCCTTTAGTTTCTGAATAAACCGTGCCTTCAAGTATTCAGACCCCTTTAGTTCTGAATAAACCGTTCTTCAAAGTATTCAGACCCCTTTAGTTTCTGAATAAACCGTGCCTTCAAAGTATTCAGACCCCTTTAGTGTCTGAATAAACCGTGCCTTCAAAGTATTCAGACCCCTTTAGGTGTCTGAATAAACCGTGCCTTCAAAGTATTCAGACCCCTTTAGTTGTCTGAATAAACGTGCCTTCAAGTATTCAGACCCTTTAGTGTCTTAATAAACCGTGCCTCAAAGTATCAGACCCCTTTAGTTTCTGAATAAACCGTGCCTTCAAAGTATTCAGACCCCTTAGTTTCTGAATAAACCGCGCCTTCAAAGTATTCAGACCCCTTTAGTTTTCTGAATTAAAACCGTGCCTTCAAAGTATTCAGACCCCTTTAGTTTCTGATTAAACCGTGCCTTCAAAGTATTCAGACCCCTTTAGTTTCTGAATAAAACGTGCCTTCAAAGTATTCAGACCCCTTTAGTTTCTGAATAAACCGTGCCTTCAAAGTATTCAGACCCCTTTGTTTCTGAATAAACCGTGCCTTCAAAGTATTCAGACCCCTTTAGTTTCTGAATAAACCGTGCCTTCAAAGTATTCAGACCCCTTTAGTTTCTGAATAAACCGTGCCCTTCAAAGTATTTCAGACCCCTTTAGTTGTCTGAATAAACCGTGCCTTCAAAGTATTCAGACCCCTTTAGAATTCTGAACTACAACCGCCAGTGCTTACTTCAGTTACTTCAGACCTAGTTTTCATAAACCAGTGCCTTCTCAAAGTATTCAGACCCCCTTATAGTCGTGTCACTTACTATATGACCTGCCTCAAGATAGACCGCTATTCTAATAAAACCTGTGCACTTTCAAAAGTATTCAGGCCTCATGTCTAGGTTTCTGAATAAACCGTGCCTTCAAAGTATTCGGAACCCCTTTAGTTTTCCTGAAATTAAACCAGTGCCTTTCAAAGTATCAGACCCCCTGAATACTTTGAAGGCACGGTTTATTCAGAAACTAAAGGGGTCTGAATACTTTGAAGGCACGGTTTATTCAGAAACTAAAGGGGTCTGAATACTGAACACGGTTTATTCAGAAACTAAAGGGGTCTTAATACTGAACACGGTTTATTCGGAAAGTATTCAGACCGCTTGACTTTTCCACATTTTGTTACATTTTAAAATAAGGTTGTAATGTATTAAATTGCTTTCCCCCCCTCATCAATCTACACAAAATACCCCATAATGACAAAGCAAAAACAGGTTTCTAGAAATGTTTGCTAATTTATAAAAAATAAACTGAAATATCACATTTACATTCAGGGCAAAGAGTTCAATCTGGTTTTCATCAGACTAGAGAATCTTGTTTCTAATGGTCTAAGAGTCATTAGGTGTCTTTTGGCAAACTCCAAGCGGGCCGTCATGTGCCTTTCACTGAGAAGTGGCTTCCGTCTGGTCACTACTATAAAGGCCTCCACAGAGGAATTCTGGAACTCTGTCAGAGTGACCATCGGGTTCTTGGTCACCTCCCTGACCAAGGCCCTCCTCCCCAGATTGCTCAGTTTAGCCGGGCAGCCAACTCTGGCCACAAAAGGCATGGATTTTTTTAGGGTGCATTGCGGCCACACAAAGGGGATGCCGCCGTGAAATTCTATGCATTATCAAGTGCTGGTCAAATTGTGAATGAGTGACTGATGTAGTGTGTATAGCCTGCACAAAAACCTAAGCAGAGCTCGTGCCTTTCAAGCAACCTTTATCAAATCATCATTAGAGTCTCATTATGCCCAACGTCTGTAGAACAACTAAAGTTACATAAATAACTCAAAATTAACCATATAGGAATAACTTTTTCTTTGTTAACCGGTCAACACAGAATAGCCGCATGTGCGCACTTCCTCAAATCGTTTGGAGAAAATATCCTGTCTATTTTATTCAGCTTTGTTCAACTGTATTCTTCATACTATAAAATAATATAAATAATTCCACGGAATTCTAAGCAAATCTTGTCTGCTAAATGAACTAGTGTCGCCCACAGCCATATGGCATAGCCAGATCAGGACCTGCTAAATGAACTAGTGTCGCCCACAGCCATATGGCATAGCCGTTAGGGTAGCTGCTGGGGTACGAGTTGCGGTCTCATCTGGCTCTGGGTGGCGTTAGGCGTAGCCTGGTGCGCGGTCAGAGTTGGTCTCATCTGGCTCTTGTGGCGTCTAGTGTAAGTGGCTGAGGGTGGTTAGAGTGTCTATCTGGCTCTGTGGCGTTAGGGGTAGCTGGCTAGGGGTAGCAGTTGGGATCTGCAATCCTGGCTCTGTGGGGGTTAGGTCTAGCTGGGCTGGGGTAAGAGTTGGGTCTCTGGCTCTGTGGGCGTTTAGGGTAGCCTGGGGCTGGCCTTTAGAGTTGGGGTCTCATCTGGCTCTGTGGGGATTGGGTATGCGTGGGCTGGTAGAGTTGGGTCTCATCTGGCTCTGTGGCAGTTAGGGTAGCTGGCTGGGTTAGAGTTGGGTCTCATCTGGCTCTGTGGGGTTAGGGTAGCTTGGCTGGGGTAGTTGGGTCTCATCTGGCTCTGTGGGGTTAGGGTAGCTGGCTGGGGTAGAGTTGGGTCTCATCTGGCTCTGTGGGGTTTGGGTAGCTGGCTGGGGTAGAGTTGGGTCTCATCTGGCTCTGTGGGGTTAGGGTAGCTGGCTGGGGTAGAGTTGGGTCCTCATCTGGCTCTGTGGCATTAGGGTAGCTGGCTGGGGTAGAGTTGGGTCTCATCTGGCTCTGTGGGGTTAGGGTAGCTGGCTGGGTAGAGTTGGGTCTCATCTGGCTCGCTGTGTAGGGCTGGTTAGGGCTACCGTGGCTGGGGTAGAGTGGGGTCTCATGCTGGCTTGTGGGTTAGGGGTAGGTAGCTGAGCTGGGTAGAGTTGGCTCATCTGGCTCTGTGGGTAGGGTAGCTGCTGGGGTAGAGTTGGGTCTCAATCTGGCTCTGTGGGGTTAGGGGTTAGGGTAGCTTGGCTGGGGTAGAGTTGGGTCTCATTTGGCTCTAATGGGTTAGGTAGCTGGCTCCATGCTGGGTGATCTGAAAAGACCAATGGGCAAATCTAATGGAATTATTCTAAGGCTGTGGCAGTCACGAACATAACACATTTAGCATCTCCTGGCTTCCACAGATTCTACTAAGCCACTGACCTTTGGAACATCTACATTTTTAAAACATCTAATAACTTCATGTAATGTAGTCTACACCATCACAATAATGCATTATTTATTTTAGACAGACAGGTCTGAAGAAACATGATATGAAGAAAATGTAGTCTATTTCAGAAAAACATAATAGCATCCTCTGAGTTGTCTTATGTTAGGTCCTGATCTGGCTATGCCATCTGGCTGTGGCGACACTAGTTCCATTTAGCAGGTCCTGATCTGGCTATGCCATAAATGGCTGTGGGCTACACTAGTTCATTTAGCAGGTCTGATCTGCTATGCCATCTGGCTGTGGGCGACATGTAGTTCATTAGGCAGTCTGATCTGGCTATGCCATATGGCTGTGGCGACACTAGTTAATTTAGCAGGTCTGATCTGGCTATGATATGGCTGTGGGCGACACTAGTTCATTTAGCAGGTCCTGACTGGCACATATGCCATATGGCTGTGGGCGACCACAGTTTCATTTAGCAGGTCCTGATCTGGCTATGCATATGGCTGTGGGTTCACTAGTTCATTTCAAGGTCCTGATCTGGCTATGCCATATGGCTGTGGGCGACACTAGTTCATTTAGCAAGGTCTGTCTGGCTTGCCATATGGCTGTGGGCTTCCCTAGTTCATTTAGCAGGTCCCTGATCTGGCTATGCATATGGCTGGTGGGCGACACTAGTTCATTTAGCAGGTCCTGATCTGGCTATGCCATATGGCTGTGGGCAGACACTAGTTCATTTAGCAGGTCCTGATCTGGCTATGCAATATGGCTGTGGGCTACACTAAGTTCATTTAGCAGGTCCTGATCTGGCTTATGCCATATGGCTGTGGGCTACAACTAGTTCATTTAGCAGTCCTGTCTGGCTATGCCATTGGCTGTGGGCTACACTAGTTCATTTAGCAGGTCCTGATCTGGCTATGCCATATGGCTGTGGGCTACACTAGTTCATTTAGCAGGTCCTGTCTGGCTATGCCATATGGCTGTGGGCACACTAGTTCATTTAGCAGGTCCTGATCTGGCTATGCCATTGGCTGTGGGCACACTAGTTCATTTAGCAGGTCCTGATCTGGCTATGCCATATGGCTGTGGGCTACACTAGTTTCATTTAGCAGGTCCTGATCTGGCTATGCCATATGGCTGTGGGCTACACTAGTTCATTTAGCAGGTTCCTTGATCTGGCTGGGCACTAGTCATTTAGCAGGTCCTGATCTGGCCTTGTGGGCTACACTAGTTCATTTAGCAGGTCCTGATCTGGCTATGCCATATGGCTGTGGGCTCAACTAGTTCATTTAGCAGGTCCTGATCTGGCTATGCCATATGGCTGTGGGCGACACTAGTTCATTTAGCAGGTCCTGATCTGGCTATGCCATATGGCTGTGGGCGACACTAGTTCATTTAGCAGGTCCTGATCTGGCTATGCCATATGGTGTGGGCTACACTAGTTCATTTAGCAGGTCCTGATCTGGCTATGCCATATGGCTGTGGGCTACACTAGTTCATTTAGCAGTCTCTGATCTGGCTATGCAATATGGCTGTGGGCACTAGTTCATTTAGCAGGTCTGATCTGGCTACCATATGGCTGTGGGCGACACTAGTTCATTTAGCAGTCCTGATCTGGCTATGCCATATGGCTGTGGGCGACACTAGTTCATTTAGCAGGTCCTGATCTACTAGCCATATGGCTTGGGCGACACTAGTTCATTTAGCAGGTCCTGATCTGGACTATGCCATATGGCTGTGGGCCGACACTAGTTCATTTAGCAGGTCCTGATCTGGCTATGCCATATGGCTGTGCGGCTACATAGTTCATTTAACAGGTCCTGATCTGGCTATGCCATATGGCTGTGGGCTTCACTAGTTCATTTAGCAGGTCCTGGATCTGGCTATGCCATATGGCTGTGGGCTACACTAGTTCATTAGCAGGTCCTGATCTGGCTTGCCATATGGCTGTGGGCTTCACTAGTTCATTTAGCAGGTCCTGATCTGGCTATGCCATATGGCTGTGGGCGACACTAGTTTCATTTAGCAGGTCCTGATCTGCGCTATGCCATATGGCTGTGGGCGACACTAGTTTCATTTTGCAGACAAATTTGCTTAGAATTCCGTGGAATTATTTATATTATTTATTAGTATGAAAGAATA
>NW_019943301.1:138776-148958 GCF_002910315.2 Salvelinus sp. IW2-2015
TGTAGTCTATTCAGAAAACATAATAGCATCCTCTGAGTTGTCTTATGTTAGGTCGCTGATTGGCTATGCCATCTGGCTGTGGGCGACACTAGTTCCATTTAGCACGGTCCTGATCTGGCTATGCCATATGGCTGTGGGCTACACTAGTTCATTTAGCAGGTCCTGATCTGGCTATGCCATCATGGCTGTGGGACTAACTAGTTCATTTAGCGGGTCCTGATCTGGCTATGCCATATGGCTGTGGGTCACTAGTTACATTTAGCAGGTCCTGATCTGGCTATGCCATATGGCTTGTGGGCGACACAGTTCATTTAGCAGGTCCTGATCTGGCATGCCATATGGCTGTGGCGCTCACTAGTTCATTTAGCAGGTCCTGATCTGGCTATGCATATGGCTGTGGGCTTGCACTAGTTCATTTAGCAGGTCCTGATCTGGCTATCCATATGGCTGTGGGCGACACTAGTTCATTTAGCAGGTCCTGATCTTGGCTATGCCATATGGCTGTGGGCTCACCTAGTTCATTAGCAGGTCCTGATCTGGCTATGCATATGGCTGTGGGCGACACTAGTTCATTTAGCAGGTCCTGATCTGGCTATGCCATTGGCTGTGGGCTACATAGTTCATTTAGCAGGTCCTGATCTGGCTATGCTGCCATATGGCTGTGGGCTACACTAGTTCATTTAGCAGGTCCTGATCTGGCTATGCCATATGGCTGTGTGGCTACAACTAGTTCATTTAGCAGGTCCTGATCTGGCTATGCCATATGGCTGTGGGCTACACTAGTTCATTTAGCAGGTCCTGATCTGGCTACTGCATATGGCTGTGGGCTACACTAGTTCATTTAGCAGGTCCTGATCTGGCTATGCCATATGGCTGTGGGCGACACTAGTTCATTTAGCAGGTCCTGATCTGGCTATGCCATGGCTGTGGGCACACTAGTTCATTTAGCAGTCCTGATCTATGGCTATGCCATAATGGCTGTGGCTACACTAGTTCATTTAGCAGGTCCTGATCTGGCTATGCCATATGGCTGTGGGCTACACTAGTTCATTTAGCAGGTCCTGATCTGGCTGTGGGGGCGACACTAGTTCATTTAGCAGGTCCTATCTGGCTGTGGGCTACACTAGTTCATTTAGCAGGTCCTGATCTGGCTATGCCATATGGCTGTGGGCACTAGTTCATTTAGCAGGTCCTGATCTGGCTATGCCATATGGCTGTGGCGACACTAGTTCATTTAGCAGTCCTGATCTGGCTATGCCATATGGCTGTGGGCGACACTAGTTCATTTAGCAGTCCTGATCTGGCTATGCCATTATGTGTGGGCTACACTAGTCATTTAGCAGGTCCTGATCTGCGTATGCCATATGGCTGTGGGCTACACTAGTTTCATTTAGCAGGTCCTGATCTGGCTATGCCATATGGCTGTGGGCGACACTAGTTCATTTAGCAGGTCCTGATCTGGCTATGCCAATGGCTGGTGGGCGACACTAGTTCATTTAGCAGGTCCTGATCTGGCTATGCCATATGGCTGGGGCACACTAGTTCATTTAGCAGTCCTGATCTACTATGCCATATGAGCTGTGGGCGACACTAGTTCATTTAGCAGGTCCTGATCTGCTATGCCATATGGCTGTGGCGACACTAGTTCATTTAGCAGGTCCTGATCTGCTATGCCATATGGCTGTGGGCTACACTAGTTCATTTAAACAGGTCCTGATCTGGCTTAGCCATATGGCTGTGGGCTTCACTAGTTCATTACAGGTCCTGGATCTGGCTATGCCATATGACTGTGGGCATACACAGTTCATTAGCAGTCCTGATTCTGGCTATGCCAATTTATGCTTGGGCTTCACTAGTTCATTTAAGCAGGTTCTGTCTGGCTAGCCACAGAGCCAGATGAGACCCAACTCTAAGCCAGCCCCAGCCAGCAAGTTGATCCCAGATGAGAGAAGGCTTTGTCTGTGGATTTAGATTATGTCCTGATTCTATCCACACGTCTCATTGGCTAATCCTCATTTCACTTTTCCCGCAGGGCAGAATCTCCTGTCAAGGCGAGGGGAGTGTGCTCACATGAGGTACCATTCTGCCTCGCCCACACACCACACTGTCCTGCACTCTCATTGGTTCACACAGGTGCAAACTCCTTCTAAACCTCCCGCCCCCTCAGTGCTTCATCCAATGACGACACGTGTCATTCTCAGCCGCCCACTCGCGCTGAGTATGTTGATTACCTTTCCAGGATCAACATACTCTGACCCGTCTGTGTTAACCCCCCCCACGCGGCTGTATTGTATAAACATTGAGTGGMGGATTAGATGCATCCCAGCCAGGATCTCTCCTGTGGTGACAACACACACTACCATCCACTGACTGTTCAGTCTCTGAACCTCGTCCAGGGACACAGGGCTGATATTGACAACACAAACAACCTTTTAGAGAGAGAGAGAGTGAGAGAGTTGCTGAGAGAGATGCCGAGAGAGAGCGATGAATGAGAAGGGGACATTGGACTACACTTTAAATAGAGAGGAACGAGTGCACACTTAGGGGAGGAGCCAGCCTGATCAGCCACCAGCCTGTAAGCAGACTACAGTCTTTAAGCCTCTAGCTCATTCACTCACTTCCTCATCACCCCTCCCCCACATCATCCACAATAATGCTAATTTACTTGCCGTTACCTTKGATTGTAAACTTGTCATGGTCAAAACATATAGATTCAATGGTTGTACAGATAGGGAGAGGTTTGTCTGTAATAAAGAGATGCTCTGCTTTTTTGACACCACACTCCACAAAGCAAGTCCTGCAGGCTCTAGTTTGATCTTATCTCGATTATTGTCCAGTCATATGGTGCTGCAAAGAAGGACAAACATTGAACAAAAATATTAAACCGCAACATGCAACTATTTCTAAGATTTTATTGAATTACAGTTCATTTAAGAAAATCAGTAAATTTAAATAAATTCATTAGGCCCTAATCTATGGATTTCACATGACTGGGAACACAGATATGCATCTGTTGGTTAAAAATACCTTATAAAAAAGGTAGGGGTGTGGATCAGAAAACCAGTCGGTATCTGGTGTGACCACCATCTGCCTCATGGAGCGCGACATCTTCACATAGAGTTGATCAGGCTGTTGATTGTGGCCTGTTGAATGTTGCCCCACTCCTCTTCAATGGCTGTGTGAAGTTGCTGGATATTGAACTGGAACATGCTGTCATACACGTCAATCCAGAGCATCCCAAACATGCTCAATGGGTGACATGTCTGGTGAGTATGCAGGCCATGGAAGAACTGGGACATTTTCAGCGTCCAGAAATTGTGTGCAGATCCTTGTGACATGGGATYGTGCATTATCATGCTGAAACATGAGGTGATGGCGGTGGATGAATGGCACGACAATGGGCCTCAGGATCTCATCACGGTATCTCTGTGCATTCAAATTGCCATCAATAAAATGCAATTGTGTTTGTTGTCTGTAGCTTATGCCTGCCCCATACCATAACCCGACCTCCACCATGGGGCACTCTGTTCACAATGTTGACATCAGCAAAACGCTCGCCCACACAACMCCACACAYGCTCATACTGTTGAAACCGGGATTTATCCGTGAAGAGCACACTTCTCCAGCGTGCCGGTGGCCATCGAAGGGGAGCCCACTGAAGACGGTTACGATGCCGAACTGCAGTCAGAGCAAAACTCTGGTGAGGATGAGGAGCACGCGGATGAGCTTCCCTGAGACGGTAACTGACAGTTTGTGCATAAATTCTTTGGTTGTGCAAATCCAGTTTCATCAGCTGTCCGGGTGGCTGGTCTTAGACGACACCACAGGTGAAGAAGCCGGATGTGGAGGTGTGCTGGGCTGGTGTGGTTACACGTGGTCTGGGGTTGTGAGGCCGGTTGGACGTACTACCAAATTCTCTAAAATTACGTTGGAGGCAGCTTATGGTAGAGAAATGTAAATTCTATTCTCTGGTGGACATTCCTGCAGTCAGCATGACAATTTCACGCTCCCTCGACACATCTGTGTTCAATAGTCACACAGGCTTGAAGGTCTGATTGCAGGGTACAGTGGAAATCTTAGGCTCTGAGCTCCAACATGTAAGACGATATTATTTCACTAGTGAAAATGGTTATAAAAGGTGGAGGCAGCGAGCCAGTGGTGTCTATTCAGCAGCCTGATGGTAGAAACAGCTGACTAGTGGTGTCTATTCAGCAGCCTGATGGTAGAAACAGCTGACTAGTGGTGTCTATTCAGCAGTCTGATGGTCTGACGGTAGAAACAGCTGACTAGTGGTGTCTATTCAGCAGCCTGATGGTAGAAACAGGTAAGGACTGTTTATCGTGTAACTAATTTTATCATTGTAGGACTATGTTTATGTGTACTAATTCATATTGTAGGACTGTTATCGTGTACTAATTATATTGTAGGACTATGGTTATCGTGTACTATTCATATTTTAGGCTATGTTTTATCGTGTACTATTAATATTGTAGGACTGTTTTCTTGTACTTAATTAATTCGTAGGACTGTTTATCCGGTAATAAATTGTAGCTATTATATTGGTAGGTATGGTCTAATCATATTGTAGGACTATGTTTATCGTGTACTAATTCATATGGTAGGATATGTTTATGTGTACTAATTAATATTTAGGACTATGTTTGATCGTGTACTAATAATTTTTAGACTATGTTTAATCGTGTCTAATTAATATTGTAGGAAAAAAAAAACTATGTTAATCGTGTAACTAATTCATATTTTTAGGACTATGTTTTTCGTTACATAATATATTGTTAGGACTGTTTTATCGTGTACTATTTTAATATGTGTAGGACTATGTTTATCGTGTACTAATTCATATTGTAGGACTATTTTTATCGTTGTACTAATTCATATTGGTAGGACTATGTTTATCGTGTACTAATTCATATTGTAGGACTATGTTTATCGTGTCCTAATTTAAATTTTAGGACTATGATTTATCGTGTAGCTAATAATATTCTAGGACTGTTTATCGTGTACTAATTAATATTGTAGGACTACTTTTACGCGTGTACTAATTAATATTGTAGGACTACTTTTACCACGTTCAAATTAAGATTCTAGGACTAACTTTATTCCAATTACAAAAAAGAAAAAACAGCCTACGTACAGAACATAACACTGTCAGTTACACATACAGTCAGAGGTGATACAGTGAACGCCCATTGGGGTGCACCACTGCCTTGCCCTACCAGACACCTACAGAACAGGTGTCACGGGAAGGCCAAGCCATGCCTGTTCTCCCAGCTTCAATCACTTCAGACACAGGCGTAACAGGAGCGTCATGGCAACAACTGGAGAACAAGTTCTCATTTACAACTGCAACCTGGCCAAGATAATAGCAAAGCAATGACATCAAACAACAACAGATAAAATAATAATAGGGCCATAGTGGCAAAATAATTACAATTTAGCAATTAAACACTGGAGTGATGAATGTGCAAGTAGAGATACTGGAGTGCAAAGGAGAAAAAAAATAACAATAGGGAATGAGGTAGTTGATGGGCTATTTACAGATCGCTGTGTACGGGTGCAGTGATCTGTAAGCTTCTCTGACAGCTGATGCTTAAAGTTAGTGAGGCGAGATATGGGTCTCCAGCTTAAGTAATTTTTGCAATTCATTCCAGTCATTGGCAGCAGAGAACTGGAAGGAAAGGCGGCCCAAAAGAGGAATTGGCTTTGGGGGTGACCAGTGAGATATACCTGCTGGGCGCGTGCTACGGGTGGGTGTGCTATGGTGACCAGCGAGCTGAGATAAGCGGGGCTTTACCTAGCAAGACTTGTAGATGACCTGAAAGCCAGTGGGTTTTGGCGACGAGTATGAAGCGAGGGCCAGCCAACGAGAAGCATACAGGTCGCAGTGGTGGGTAGTATATGGGGCTTGGTGACAAAACGGGATGGCACTGTGATAGACCTGCATCCAATTTGTTGAGTAGAGTGTTGGAGGCTATTTTGTAAATGACATCGCCGAAGTCGAAGATCGGTAGGATGGTCAGTTTTTACGAGGGTATGTTTAGCAGCATAAGTGAAGGAGGCTTATTGTGAAATAGGAGCCAATTGTAGATGTAATTCTTGGATTGGAGATGCTTAATGTGAGTCTGGAAGGAGAGTTTACAGTCTAACCAGACACTAGGTATTTGTAGTTTCCCATATTCTAAGGTCAGAACCGTCCAGAGTAGTGATGGCTGGACGGGCGGGCAGGTGCGGGCAGAAATCGGTTGAAAGAGCATGTATTTAGTTTTACATGCATTTAAGAGCAGTTGGAGGCCACGGAAGGAGAGTTTGATGGCATTGAAGCTCGTCTGGAGGTTAGTTAACACAGTGCCAAAGAATGGCAGAAGAATACAAGAGCGCATCATTGATGTATAAGAGAAGAGAGTCGGCCCGAGAATTGAACCCTCTGGCACCCCCATAGAGACTGCCAGAGGTCCGGACAACAGGCCCTCCGATTTGGACACACTGAACTCTATCAGAGAAGTAGTTGGTGAACAGGCGAGGCAGTCATTTGAGAAAAAAGGCTGTTGAGTCTGCCGATAAGAATGCGGTGATTGACAGAGTCGAAAGCCTCTGGGGATCTCAGACGATATGAAAGACAGGTTGTACAGGCTAGTAATGGGGGTTGCAACAATTGCGGCGGATAATTTTAAAAAGAGAGGGTCCAGATTGTCTAGCCAGCTGATTTGTAGTGGTCCAGATTTTGCAGAACATCAACTATCTTGATTTGGTTGAAGGAAAAATGGGGGAGGCTTGGGCGAGTTGCTGTGGGGGGTGCAGAGCGTTGACGGGGTAGGGATAGTCAGATGGAAAGCATGCCAGCCGTAGAAAAATGCTTTTTGAAATGATCAATTATCGTGGATTTATCGGTGGTGACAGTGTTTCCTAGCCTCAGTGAGTGGGCAGCTGGGAGGAGGTGCTCTTATTCTCCATGGATTTTACAGTGTCGGCCAAGAATGGCCAATAGTTTTCTACCCCCAGACCATCAGGCTGCTGAATAGACAGAACAGTTGAAACTGGAGCAGCAGCACGGCAGGTGGACTGGGGGACAGCAAGGAGTCATCATGCCAGGTAGTCCTAATGCATGGTCCTAGGGCTCAGGTCTCCGAGAGAAAGAGAGAATTAGAGGAGGCATACTTAAATTCACACAGGACACCGGATCAAGACAGGAGAAGTACTCCAGATATAACAGAACTGACCCTAGCCCCCGACAAACTACTGCAGCATCAAACAGGAAGGATATAACCCCACCCACTTTGCAAAAGCTCAGCCCCACACCAACTAGAGGTTACCTTCAACCACCAACTTAACCATCCTGAGTCAAGGTCGAGTATAGCCACACAAGATCTCCCCCATGGCAACAACCCAAAGGTTGATTATTTTCATCAATGTGTCAAGAGATATAGTACTAAAACACTTAAGTGTCCCCTTTGCTCCTAGGTCTTGGCAGAGTTGTGCAGACTCAGCTGTTTTCTACCCCAGACCATCAGGCCTGTTGAATAGACACCACTAGTCAGCTGTTCTACCGATCAGGCTGCTGAATAGACACCACTAGTCCAGCTGTTTCTACCCAGAAACATCAGGCTGCTGAATAGACACCACTAGTCAGCTGTTTCTACCCCAGACCATCCAGGCCTGCTGAATAGAACCAACTAGTCAGCTGTTTCTACCCCAGACCATCAGCTGCTGATAGAACCACTAGTCAGCTGTTTCTACCCCAGACCATCAGACCTGTTTTTGAATAGACAGACCATCAGTCAGCTGTTTCTACCCAGCCATCAGACTGCTGAATAGACACCACTAGTCAGCTGTTCTACCCAGTCAGGCTGCTGAATAGACACCACTAGTCAGCTGTTTCTACCCCCCAGACCATCAGGCTGCTGAATAGACACCACTAGTCAGCTGTTTCTACCCCAGACCATCAGCTGCTGAATAGACACCACTAGTCAGCTGTTTCTACCCAGACAATCAGGCTGCTGAATAGACACCACTAGTCAGCTGTTTCTACCCCAGACCATCGGCTGCTGAATAGACACCACTAGTCAGCTGTTTCTACCCAGACCATCAGACTGTTAATAGACACCACTAGTCAGCTGTTTCTACCCCCAGACCATCAGACTGCTGAATAGACACCACTAGTCAGCTGTTTCTACCATCAGGCTGCTGAATAGACACCACTAGTCAGCTGTTTCTACCCCAGACCATCAGGCTGCTGAATAGACACCACTAGTCAGCTGTTTCTACCCCAGACCATCAGGCTGCTGAATAGACACCACTAGTCAGCTGTTTTTACCCCAGACCATCAGACTGCTGAATAGACACACTCTAGTCAGCTGTTTCTAACCATCAGGCCTGCTGAATAGACACACTAGTCAGCTGTTTCTACCCCCAGACCATCGCTGCTGAATAGACACCACTAGTCAGCTGTTTCTACCCCAGACCATCAGCTGCTGATAGACACCACTAGTCAGCTGTTTCTACCCCAGACCTCAGACTGCTGAATAGACACCACTAGTCAGCTGTTTCTACCCCAGACCATCAGACTGCTGAATAGACACCACTAGTCAGTTGTTTCTACCCCAGACCATCAGCTGCTGAATAGACACCACTAGTCAGCTGTTTCTACCCCAGACCATCAGACTGCTGAATAGACACCACTAGTCAGCTTTGTTTCTACCATCATGGCTGCTGAATAGACACCACTAGTCAGCTGTTTCTACCATCAGACCATCGGCTGCTGAATAGACACCACTAGTCAGCTGTTTCTACCCCAGACCATCAGACTGCTGAATAGACACCACTAGTCAGCTGTTTCTACCCCAGACCATCAGCTGCTGAATAGACACAACTAGTCAGCTGTTTCTACCCCCAGACCATCAGACTGCTGAATAGACACCACTAGTCGGCTGTTTCTACCAAGACATCAGGCTGCTGAATAGACACCACTAGTCAGCTGTTTCTACCCCCAGACCATCAGACTGCTGAATAGACACCACTAGTCAGCTGTTTCTACCCCCAGACCATCAGGCTGCTGAATAGACACCACTAGTCAGCTGTTTCTACCCCCAGACCATCAGGCTGCTGATAGACACCACTAGTCAGCTGTTTCTACCCCCAGACATCAGATGCTGAATAGACACCACTAGTCAGCTGTTTCTACCCCAGACCTCAGCTGTGAATAGACACCACTAGTCGCTGTTTCTATCCCAAGACCATCAGGCTGCTGAATAGACACCACTAGTCAGCTGTTTTTACCCAAGACCATCAGACTGCTGAATAGACACCACTAGTCAGCTGTTTCTAATCCCAGACCATCAGGCTGCTGAATAGACAACCACTAGTCAGCTGTTTCTACCCAGCCATCAGGCTGCTGAATAGACACCACTAGTCAGCTGTTTCTACCCAGACCATCAGGCTGCTGAATAGACACCACTAGTCAGCTGTTTCTACCCCAGTCAGGCTGCTGAATAGACACCACTAGTCATCTGTTTCTCACCCCAGACCATCAGGCTGCTGAATAGACACCACTAGTAAGCTGTTTCTACCCCAGACCATCAGGCTGCTGAATAGACACCACTAGTCGCTGTTTCTATCCCCAGACCAATCAGACTGCTGAATAGACACCACTAGTCAGCTGTTTCTACCCCCAGACCATCAGCTGCTGAATAGACACCACTAGTCAGCTGTTTCTACCCAGCATCAGCTGCTGAATAGACACCACTAGTCAGCTGTTTCTTACCCAACATCAGGCTGCTGAATAGAACCCATAGTCAGCTGTTTCTACCATCAGGCTGCTGAATAGACACCACTAGTCAGCTGTTTCTACCCAGGCCATCAGGCTGCTGAATAGACACCACTAGTCAGCTGTTTCTCCTACCATCAGGCTGCTGAATAGACACCACTAGTCAGCTGTTTCTACCCCAGACCATCAGGCTGCTGAATAGACACCACTAGTCAGCTTGTTTCTACCCAGATCATAGGCTGCTGAATAGACACCACTAGTCAGCTGTTTCTACATCAGGCATAGCTGCTGAATAGACACCACTAGTCAGCTGTTTCTACCATCAGGCTGCTGAATAAGACAACCACTAGTCAGCTGTTTCTTACACTCGACCATCAGGCTGCTGAATAGACACCACGTCAGCT
>NW_019943301.1:148983-176287 GCF_002910315.2 Salvelinus sp. IW2-2015
AGTACTCCAGATATAACAGACTGACCCTAGCCCCCGACAAACTACTGCAGCATCAAACAGGAAGGATATAACCCCACCCACTTTGCCAAAGCCAGCCCCCCACACCAACTAGAGGGGATACCTTCAACCACCAACTACCATCCTGAGTCAAGGTCGAGTATAGCCACAAAGATCTCCCCCATGGCACAAACCCAAAGGTTGATTATTTTCATCAATGTGTCAAGAGTATAGTACTAAAACACTTAAGTGTCCCCTTGATTCCCTAGGTCTTGGCAGAGTTGTGCAGACTCAGCTGTTTCTACCCCCAGACCATCAGGCTGTTGAATAGACACCACTAGTCAGCTGTTTCTACCATCAGGCTGCTGAATAGACACCACTAGTCAGCTGTTTCTACCCAGACCATCAGGCTGCTGAATAGACACCACTAGTCAGCTGTTTCTACCCCAGACCATCAGACTGCTGAATAGACACCACTAGTCAGCTGTTTCTACCCAGACCATCAGCTGCTGAATAGACACCACTAGTCAGCTGTTTCTACCCCCAGACCATCAGCTGCTGAATAGACACCACTAGTCAGCTGTTTCTACCCCAGACCATCAGACTGCTGAATAGACACCACTAGTCAGCTGTTTCTACCCAGACCATCAGACTGCTGAAAGACCACTAGTCAGCTGTTTTCTACCCCCAGACCATCAGACTGCTGAATAGACACCACTAGTCAGCTGTTTCTTACCCCCAGACCATCAGGCTGCTGAATAGACACCACTAGTCAGCTGTTTTCCCCCAGACCATCAGGCTGCTGAATAGACACCACTAGTCAGCTGTTTCTACCCAGACCATCAGGCTGCTGAATAGACACCACTAGTCAGCTGTTTCTACCCCAGACCATCAGACTGCTGAATAGACACCACTAGTCAGCTGTTTCTACCCCAGACCATCAGGCTGCTGAATAGACACCACTAGTCAGCTGTTTCTACCATCAGGACTGCTGAATAGACACCACTAGTCAGCTGTTTCTACCCCAGACCATCAGGCTGCTTGAATAGCACCACTAGTCAGCTGTTTCTACCCCAGACCATCAGACTGCTGAATAGACACCACTAGTCAGCTGTTTCTACCCCCAGACCATCAGACTGCTGAATAGACACCACTAGTCAGCTGTTTCTACCCCCAGACCATCAGACTGCTGAATAGACACCACTAGTCAGCTGTTTCTACCCAGACCATCAGGACTGTGAATGACACCACTAGTCAGCTGTTTCTACCCCAGACCATCAGGCTGCTGAATAGACACCACTAGTCAGCTGTTTCCCAGACCATCAGGCTGCTGAATAGACACACTAGTCAGCTGTTTTCTACCCAAATCAGACTGCTGAATAGACACCACTAGTCAGCTGTTCTACCCTCAGACCATCAGCTGCTGAATAGACACCACTAGTCAGCTGTTCTACCCCAGACCATCAGGCTGCTGATAGACACCACTAGTCAGCTGTTTCTACCCCAGACCATCAGACTGCTGAATAGACACCACTAGTCAGCTGTTTCTATCCCCAGACCATCAGGCTGCTGAATAGACACCACTAGTCAGCTGTTTCTACCCCCAGACCATCAGACTGCTGAATAGACACCACTAGTCAGCTGTTTCTACCATCAGGCTGCTGAATAGACACCACTAGTCAGCTGTTTCTACCCCCAAAGACCATCAGGCTGCTGAATAGACACCACTAGTCAGCTGTTCTACCCCAGACCATCAGGCTGCTGAATAGACACACTAGTCAGCTGTTTCTACCCCCAGACCATCAGCTGCTGAATAGACACCACTAGTCAGCTGTTTCTACCCCCAGACCATCAGACTGCTGAATAGACACCACTAGTCAGCTGTTTCTACCCCCAGACCATCAGACTGCTGAATAGACACCACTAGTCAGCTGTTTCTACCATCAGCTGCTGAATAGACACCACTAGTCAGCTGTTTCTATCATCAGGCTGCTGAATAGACACCACTAGTCAGCTGTTTCTACCAAGCCATCAGGCTGCTGAATAGACACCACATGTCAGCTGTCCTACCATCATGGCTGCTGAATAGACACCACTAGTCAGCTGTTTCTACCCCAGACCATCAGGCTGCTGAATAGACACCACTAGTCAGCTGTTTCTACCCCCAGACCATCAGGCTGCTGAATAGACACCACTAGTCAGCTGTTTCTACCTCCAGACCATCAGCTGCTGAATAGAACACCACTAGTCAGCTGTTTCTACCCCCAGACCATCAGCTGCTGAATAGACACCACTAGTCAGCTGTTTCTACCCCAGACCATCAGACTGCTGAATAGACACCACTAGTCAGCTGGTTCTACCATCAGGCTGCTGAATAGACACCACTAGCAGCTGTTTCTACCCCCAGACCATCAGACTGCTGAATAGACACCACTAGTCAGCTGTTCTACCATCAGGGCGCTGAATAGACACCACTAGGCAGCTGTTTCTACCATCAGCTGCTGAATAGACACCCACTAAGTCAGAATATTAATTAGTACACGATAAACATAGTCCTAGAATATTAATTAGTACACGATAAACATAGTCCTAAAATATKAATTAGTACACGATAAACATAGTCCTAGAATATTAATTAGTACACGATAAACGTAGTCCTAGAATATTAATTAGTACACGATAAACATAGTCCTAAAATATTAATTAGTACACGATAAACATARTCCTAGAATATTAGGTCTCTATGGGTTTTTTCTCAGTATTTAGTCAGTACAGAACCTTCTAGTTCTATTGTTCTCATTTTAAAATGTTTGTAGTTTTGTCTTTGAGCTGTTCTTGTCAAATGAATGTTCTGTATTATGTCATGCTTCATGTGGACCCCAGGAAGAGTAGCTGCTGCTAATAAAATACCAAGTTGGATTGAACGGTAGAAAACAACCAGAATGGAGAGAGGTGTGTGTGTGGTATGGTTGCAGTATTTCGGCCATATCTGTGATTGTGCTCACTGTACTGTGAAGTGCAGGCACTAGTTGCCTTACTTCCCTATTCTGAGCAGAGAAACTGGGAAGGTGTGGAGCCTGTCATTGAGCCGGCATGACTGACAGGAGAGTGATACTTTCACAAGTCCAACCTGGGGTCCATCCATATGCACACACTACTCTGGGTGGCCTCTCTATCACAGTGTGGGGTATTTGGCCCTCTGCTGCTACTAAACCTGCCCCCCCCCCACACACACACAGCACAATAGAGAATCAGCTCTCTCTCAAAAACAACACCTTCCACCCAACAGAAACATGACGGGGGTCAAATCCACCCACTGTACTAGAGGGGGGTCTAACACACACACCATACCACAGACAGACCCACACACACACAGACCCACACACACAGACCATACCTGTCGTCCCCCGGCAGATGGACAGCCTCCCCGGAGCCGAACATGGACCAGGCCGAAGAAGTCTGGATGGGAGTCAGACTGGGTAGGAACGTACCATCTCTACCCTGTAGGGGGGGCCCAGGGGAGCTGGGCTGGGAATGAGACACTCTCAACAGAGACTAGAGAGAGAGTGGATATGGGGAGAGAGAGAGGGGGAGAGAGAGACCCCGACATAGAGAGGGGGAGAGAGAGACCCCAACAGAGAGGGGGAGAGAGAGACCCCAACAGAGAGAGAGACCGACAGAGAGAGAGAGAGACCCCGACAGAAAGAGAGAGGGGGAGAGAGAGGGGGAGAGAGAGACCAACAGAGGGGAGAGACGGAGAAAAAACAGTTATGAAATCTTTTCATGTTGGAATTTACAAGAATTTAAGTCCTCTGCTTTTGGGCTAAAGAGCAGAAACCCAGACTTCTTGAAAGAAATTGATGATGTTGATATTGTAGTACTACAGGAAACATGGTGCAGAGGTGATGTTTCCACTGGCTGTCCACTAGGGCATAGGGAGATAATCCTACCATCCACCTAATTAAAAGGAATCAGACAGGGCAGAGACTCAGGGGGAATTGGCTAATATTGGTATTAAATCTGAACTATTTTTAATTCAATCGAAATTAGATTAAAACAGGAGAATTCTTTATCTGGTTTAAGAATCAACAAGGAGGCTATCTTGACAGATAAAAACGTCTTCCTCTGTGCCACATACATTCCCCCCTCAGAGTCACCCTACTTCAATGAAGAGAGTTTCTCCATTCTAGAGGGGAGATTAGTCACTTTCAGGCCCAAGGCCAACATACTGGTCTGTGGAGACCTGAATGCTAGAACAACAGAATACCAGACACTATTAACAGTCATGGGGATTAACACCTACCAAAAGCCAACAACCTTTCGCCCCTTCACAAAAATGGAGTACAGCCGTGAAGCTTTTGTGGAACACTGGTATTGTACATAGTCAATGGTAGCTTGAGAGGGGACTCTTTTGGTTGTACACCTACAGCTCATCCTTGGCAGCAGCACTGTAGACTACTTTTCCTCACCGACCTCAACCCAGAGTCTCTCAGAGCCTTCACAGTCAGCCCACTAACACCTCTCTCAGAGCCTTCAGTCAGCCACTACACTCTCAGCTCAGCACTACACTCTCTCAGAGCCTTCAACAGTCAGCCCACTAACACCTCTTCTCAGAGCCTTCACAGTCAGATCCCATAAACACCTCTCTCAGAGCCTTCACAGTCAGCCCACTAACACCTCTCTCAGAGCCTTCACAGTCAGCCCACTAACACCTCTCTCAGCCTTCACAGTCAGCCCACTAACACCTCTCTCAGAGCCCTCACAAGTCACCCACTAACACCTCTCTCAGAGCCTTCACAGTCAGCCCACTAACACCTCTCTCAGAGCCTCACAGTCAGCCCACTAACACCTCTCTCAGAAGCCCCTCACAGTCAGCCCACTAACACTCTCTCAGAGCCTACCAGACGCCACTAACACCTCTCTCAGAGCCTTCACAGTCAGCCACTAACACCTCTCTCAGAGCCTTCACAGTCAGCCCACTAACACCTCTCTCAGAGCCTTCCACAGTCAGCCCACTAACACCTCTCTCAGAAGCCTTCACAGTCAGCCCACTAACACCTCTCTTCTCAGCAGTCCTTCACAGTCAGCCCACTAACACCTCTCTCAGCGCCTTCACAGTCAGCCCACTAACATCTCTCTCAGCAGCCTTCAACAGTCAGGCCACTAACATCTCTCTCAGAGCCTTCACAAGTCAGCCCACTAACACTCTCTCAGAGCCTGTCACAGTCAGCCCACTAACATCTCTTCAGAGCTTCCACAGTCAGCCCACTAACACCTCTCTCAGAGCCTTCACAGTTCAGCCACTAACACATCTCCTCAGAGCCTTCACAGTCAGCCCACTAAACACTCTCTCAAGAGCCTCACAGTCAGCCCCACTAACGACCTCTCTCAGAGAGGTCCCTTCACAGTCAGCCAACTAACACCCTAGCCTTCAATAGCTTGAAACACAGAGCTGTCACAGTCAGCCCACTAACACCTCTCTCAGAGCCTTCACAGTCAGCCCATAACACTCTCTCAGAGTCTTCACAGTCAGCCCACTAACACCTCTCTCAGAGCCTCACAGTCAGCCCACTTAACACCTCTTCAGAAGCCTCCACAGTCAGCCCACTAACACATCTCTCAGAGCTGTCACGGTCAGCCACTAACCACCTTCTCTCAGAGCCTTCACAGTCAGCCCACTAACACCTCTCTCAGAGCCTTCACAGTCAGCCCACTAACACCTCTCTCAGAGCCTTCACAGTCAGCCCAATAACACCTCTCTCAGAGCCTTCACAGTCAGCCCACTAACACCTCTCTCAGACCACAGTAAAATCACAGTGTATCTGAGAAGAGTGGAACCCAACAAATGAAGCATCACGGCCAAATAAATGACATGGTACTAAACAGGCCTATAGATGGAGTGAGAACAGAAATCTACCAAAAAGCAATTAGTAGCAAAAAAAAAAAACAATCTCTCCTGGACAACTTTTTAGCCTTAACATTCTCTTGCAGCAATGAAGGTGTAAATTTGTCCATTTGGAATATAAACTTTATATTTGACAAATGAACCTCCTTGGCTAATCTAAAGACACATAAGAACAAACCAGAAATAACAGAGAATGAAAAATGGTTTGATAATGATTGGAGAAATCTGAAGAAGTCATTGAGAAATATATCTAATCAAAAACCCAGAGAACCAGACAACAAAAATATGGGGAAACACTGAAGCAATAGAAACACACCCTAAGAACAAAGGAACAGCACATTAGAAATCAGATGGATGGAGTTGAGGAATCATTAGAATCAAACCACTTCTGGGAGAACTGGAATAAAATAAACAAACCTCATCATTTGGCTATCCAAAATGGGGATATGTGGAGAAATCACTTTGCAAACCTCTACAGCAATATAACAAAGAGCCCAGAACAACAAGATACACAAGAACATTTACAAATCTTTGAGTCAGCAGTCAAAGCCTATCAGAATCCTGTGGATACTCCAATTACAGAAGAACTATTTGAAAAACGATGCACTCTCCAACACAAAAAGGCCTGTGGTGCTGATGGTATTTTAAATGAAATGATCAAATATACAGACCACAAATTCAAATTGGCTATACTCAAACTCTTCAACATTATCCTCACTGCAGGTATTTTCCCTGATATTTGGAACCAAGGATGGATCACACCAATCTATAAAAATGGAGACAAATTTAACCCAAATTAGAGAAATTTGCATTAACAGGAATTTAGGGAAAATTCTCCACAGTATCATAAATAGCAGACTACATAATTTCCTTGATGAACACAACATCCTGAGCAGAAGCCAGATTGGATTTCTACCAAATCACCACACAACAGACCCCATTTATACCCTCCACACTAACTGACAAACAAGTCAACCACAACAGACCCCATTTATACCCTCCACACTAACTGACAAACAAGTCAACCACAACAGACCCCATTTATACCCTCCACACTAACTCCAAACTAAAACATATGTTATTAAATCAATGTACACTAAAAACAAATGTGCGGTTAAAATTGGCAACAAGCAAACAGACTTCTTCTCTCAGGGACGTGGAGTGAAACAGGGCTGCCCAATAAGTCCAACACTATTTAACATCTACATTAATGAATTAACAACAAGCCAACAGACTTCTTCTTCTTTTAACCCTATTACAGGGGCTGAGTCACTGGCTTACTGGTGCTCTTCCATGCCGTCCCTAGGAGGGGTGCGTCACTTGAGTGGGTTGAGTTACTGACGTGATCTTCCTGTCTGGGTTGCCCCCCCCCCCTTGGTTTGTGCTGTGATGGAGATCTTTGTGGGCTATACTCGACCTCTGACTCAGGATGGTAAGTGTGGTTGAAGATATCCCTCTAGTGGTGTGGGGCTGTGCTTCGGCAAAGTGGTGGGGTTATATCCTTCCTGTTTGGCCTTGTCCGGGGTATCATCGGATGGGCCACAGTGTCTCCTGACCACTCCTGTCTCAGCCTCCAGTATTTATGCTGCAGTAGTTTATGTGTCGGGGCTAGGGTCATCTGTTATATCTGAGTATTTCTCCTGTCTTATCCGGTGTCCTGTGTGAATTTAAGTATGCTCTCTCAATTCTCTCTTTCGCTCTTTCTTTCTGTCTCTCGGAGACCTGAGCCCTAGGACCATGCCTCAGGACTACCTGGCATGATGACTCCTTGTTGTCCCCAGTCCACCTGGGCGTGCTGCTGCTCCAGTTTCAACTGTTCGCCTGCGGCTATGGAACCCTGACCTGTTCACCGGACGTACTACCTGTCCCAGACCTGCTGTTTTCAACTCTCTAGAGACCGCAGTAGCGGTAGAGATACTCTTAATGAATGGCTATGAAAAGCAACTGACATTTACTCCTGAGGTGCTGACCTGTTGCACCCTCGACAACCACTGTGATTATCATTATTTGACCCTGCTGGTCATCTATGAACATTTAAACAACTTGGCCATGTTCTGTTATAACTCTCCACCCGGCACAGCCAGAAGAGGACTGGCCACCCCTCATAGCCTGGTTCCTCTAGGTTTCTTCCTAGGTTATGGCCTTTCTAGGGAGTTTTTTCACACCTGGAGGCTTCTACACCTGCATTGCTTGCTGTTTTGGGGTTTTAGGCTGGGTCTGTACAGAACTTTGAGAGATCAGCTGATGTAAGAAGGGTTTTATAAATACATTTGATTTGATTTCTCTCAGGGACGTGGAGTGAAACAGGCTGCCCAATAAGTCCAACACTATTTAACATCTACATTAATGAATTGGCAAAAACATTAGAAGAATTGGCAGCACCTGGTCTCACCCTACACAACACTGAAATCAAGTGTCTGCAGGACGCAGATGACCTGGTTGCTGCTGTCCCCACTAAGGAGGGGTTACAGCAGCATCTGATCATCCTAAGAAAACTAAAATAATGATATTCCAAAAAAAGGTCCAGACATCAGGATGACTAATATAAAATATATTTGGACACAGTTCTAATAGAACACACCAGACACTACATGTATCTAGGACTAAATATCAGCACACAGATAGCTTTCACAGGCGGTTAACGAGCTGAGAGACAAAGCAAGAAGAGCATTCTATAACATTAAAGGAACATTAAAATCAAAATTCCAATTAGAACCTGGCTCAAAATTTCCAATCAGTTAAAATGGTCAACACAGACCAACCTGGCTGCCCAGAGAGGACAGTCTGGCATAGAGACAGGTCGTCACAGACAACCTGGCTGCCCAGAGAGGACAGTCTGGCTATAGAGACAGGTCGTCACAGACCAACCTGGCTCCCAGAGAGACAGTCTGGCTATAGAGACCGGTCGTCACAGACAAACCTGGCTGCCCAGAGAGGACAGTCTGGCTATAGAGACCGGTCGTCACAGACAAACCTGGCTGCCCAGAGAGGACAGTCTGGCTATAGAGACCGGTCGTCACAGACAAACCTGGCTGCCAGAGAGGACAGGCTGTGCTCACTCTGCTCCAGGGAGAGGTAGAGACAGAGGTCATTTCCTATTACACTGTGACAAATACTCAGACCTAAGAGAATATTTCTTTCCCAAAATTATCATTCAGTACAAAGAATTTGAAACTATAAAAGATTAAGAAAAAAATCTAATATTTATTGGGTGATAAGCCAGAATGTGCAGTTGGCAGCCAAATATGTCCTCCTGCCACAACCTGAGGGACAGCCAGTGAAAAGGGAAATGTACGTCAACAATATTTCCCATTTAGTTTTTTTGTCTTTCATACCATGTCATGGTCTTCCAGTCAGTTGACACTGGTCTACTACCAGGTCATGTGTCTTCTCAGTCATGTTGAGACTGGTCTACTACTAGTTGTCTTGCAGTTCATGTGTCTTCTCAGTCAGACTGTCTGCTACTATTGTCTTCCATGTCATGTGTCTTCTCAGTCAGACTAGTCTACTACTATTGTCTTCCAGGTCATGTGTCTTCTCAGTCATGTTGAGACTGGTCTACTACCAGGTAGTGTCTTCTCATCATGTTGACACTAGTCTACTACTATTGTCTTCCAGGTCATGTGTCTTCTCAGTCATGTTGGAGACTGTCTACTTACTATTGTCTTCCAGGTCATGTGTCTTCTCAGTCAGGGTTGACACTGGTCTACTACTATTGTCGTCCATGTCATGTGTCTTCTCAGTCATGTTGACACTGGTCTACTACTATTGTCTTCCATGTCATGTGTCTTCTCAGTCAGACTGGTCTACTACTATTGTCTCAGGTCATGTGTCTTCTCAGTCATGTTGAGACTGGTCTACTACTATTGTCTTCCAGGTCATGTGTCTTCTCAATCATGTTGAGACTGTCTACTACTATTGTCTACCAGGTCATGTGTCTTCTCAGTCAGACTGGTCTACTACTATTGTCTTCCATGTCATGTGTCTTCTCAGTCAGACTGGTCTACTACTATTGTCGTCCAGGTCATGGTCTTCTCAGTCATGTTGAGACTGTGTCTACTACTATTGTCTTCCAGGTCATGTGTCTTCTCAGTCATGTGACACTGGTCTACTACTATTGTCTTCCATGTCTGTGTCTTCTCAGTCATGACTGGTCTACTACTATTGTCTTCCAGGTCATGTGTCTTCTCAGTCATGTTGAGACTGGTCTACTCTATTGTCTTCCAGGTCAGGTGTCTCTCAATCATTTGACGACTGGTCTACTACTATTGTCTACCAGGTCATTAGTGTCTTCTCAGTCAGACTGGTCTACTACTATTGTCTTCCATGTCATGTGTCTTCTCAGTCGAGACTGGTCTACTACTATTGTCTTCCAGTCATGTGTCTTCTCAGTCATGTAGACTGGTCTACTACTATTGTCTTCCAGTCATGTGTCTTCTCAGTCATGTGAGACTGGTCTACTACTATTGTCTCCAGGTTCATGTGTCTTCTCATCATGTGACACTGGTCTACTACTATTGTCTTCCATGTCATGTGTCTTCTCAGTCAGACTGGTCTACTACTATTGTCTTCCAGGTCAGTGTCTTCTCAGTCATGTGAGACTGGTCACTACTATTGTCTTTCCAGGTCATGTGTCTTCTTCAATCATGTTGAGACTGGTCTACTACTATTGTCTACCAGGTCATGTGTGCTTCTCAGTCAGACTGGTCTACTACTATTGTCTTCCATGTCATGTGTCTTCTCAGTCAGACTGGTCTACTACTATTGTCTTCCAGGTCATGTGTCTTCTCAGTCATGTTGAGACTGGTCTACTACTATTGTCTTCCAGGTCATGTGTCTTCTCAGTCATGTAGACTGGTCTACTACTATTGTCTTCCAGGTCATGTGTCTTCTCAGTCATGTTGAGACTGGTCTACTACTATTGTCTTCCAGGTCATGTGTCTTCTCAGTCATGTTGACACTGGTCTACTACTATTGTCTTCCAGGTCATGTGTCTTCTCAGTCATGTTGACACTGGTCTACTACTATTGTCTTCCATGTCATGTGTCTTCTCAGTCAGTTAGACTGGTCTACTACTATTGTCTTCCATGTCATGTGTCTTCTCAGTCAGGTGAGACTGGTCTACTACTATTGTCTTCCATGTCATGTGTCTTCTCAGTCAGGTTGACACTGGTCTACTACTATTGTCTTCCATGTCATGTGTCTTCTCAGTCAGACTGGTCTACTACTATGTCTTCCAGTCATGTGTCTTCTCAGTCAGACTGGTCTACTACTATTGTCTTCCAGGTCATGTGTCTTCTCAGTCAGACTGGTCTACTACTATTGTCTTCCAGGTCATGTGTCTCTCAGTCAGACTGGTCTACTATATGTCTTCAGCATGATGTCTTCTCAGTCATGTTGAGACTGGTCTACTACTATTGTCTTCCAAGTCATGTGTCTTCTCAGTCAGACTGGTCTACTACTATTGTCTTCCAGGTCATGTGTCTTCTCAGTCAGACTGGTCTACTACTATTGTCTTCCAGGTCATGTGTCTCTCAGTCATGTTGAGACTGGTCTACTACTATTGTCTTCCAGGTCATGTGTCTTCTCAGTCAGACTGTCTACTACTATTGTCTTCCATGTCATGTGTCTTCTCAGTCAGACTGGTCTACTACTATGTCTTCCAGGTCATGTGTCTTCTCAGTCGAGACTGGTCTACTACTATTGTCTTCCATGTCATGTGTCTTCTCAGTCATGTTGACACTGTCTATACTATTGTCTTCCAGGTCATGTGTCTTCTCAGTCATGTTGAGACTGGTCTACTACCAGGTCATGTGTTCTTCCAGTCATGTTGACACTAGTCTACTACTATTGTCTTCCAGGTCATGTGTCTTCTCAGTCATGTGAGACTGGTCTACTACTATTGTCTTCCATGTCATGTGTCTTCTCAGTCATGTTGAGACTGGTCTACTACTATTGTCTACCAGGTCATGTGTCTTCTCAGTCATGTGAGACTGGTCTACTACTATTGTCTTCCATGTCATGTGTCTTCTCAGTCAGACTGGTCTACTACTATTGTCTTCCAGGTCATGTGTCTTCCACAGTTGAGACGGTCTACTATATTGTCTTCCAGGTCAGTGTCTTCTCAGTCATGTTGAGACTAGTCTACTACTATTGTCTTCCATGTCATGGTCTTCTCAGTCAGACTGGTTCTACTACTATTGTCTTCCAGGTCATGTGTCTTCTCAGTCAGGTGAGACTGGTCTACTACTATTGTCTTCCATGTCATGTGTCTTCTCAGTCAGGTTGAAACTGGTCTACTACTATTGTCTTCCATGTCATGTGTCTTCTCAGTCAGACTGGTCTACTACTATTGTCTTCCAGGTCATGTGTCTTCTCAGTCAGACTGGTCTACTACTATTGTCTTCCATGTCATGTGTCTTCTCAGTCAGACTGGTTACTACTATGTCTTCCAGGTCATGTGTCTTCTCAGTCAGACTGGTCTACTACCATGTCATTGCTGTCTTCTCAGTCAGACTGGTCTACTACTATGTCTTCCAGGTCATGTGTCTTCTCAGTCATGTTGACACTGGTCTACTACTATGTCTTCCATGTCATGTGTCTTCCAGTCAGGTTGAGACTGGTCTGCTACTATTGATTTAATGTATTGGATCTCATAATATTGTTGTGTAGTTGCTGGTAATCCATCCCACTACTACTATAATTATTGCTGTTGGTCCACCATTTTTGTTATACGTATCCTTTGACAATGTAAGTCATTATTACTTTCCATGTCAATAAAGTCTACTGAATTTAAATTTAATTGAAAATTGAGATACAGAGGGGGGAAGGAGAGCGAGAGGAGAGTGAAACAGAGGGGAGATAGGACAGAGAGAGAGACAGAACAAGGGAAAGAGAGAAAGATAGGGAGAGACAGAGGGCAGTGAGAGAGAGAGGGGGAGCGAGAGAAAGGGGGGGAGAGACACAGAGAGGGGGGACAAAGAGACACGGGAGACGGACAGGGGGGGGGACAGAGGGGGGAAGATGGTCAGAGACAGAGACGGGGGAAGATGGACAGATAGAGGGGGGAGAGAGAGAAGGGGAGACTTTTTTTTACACACGTGCGCTATCAACAAACCTCTGCTTGGAATGTAGGAGTGTGTGTGTATTGTCTGTGTGTGTGTATTGTCTGTTGTGTGTGTATTGTGTGTTTATTTTGTGGTGTGTGTATTGTCTGTGTGTGTGTGTGTATTGTCTGTGTGTGTGTGTGTGTGTGTGTGTGTGTGTGTATTGTCTGTGTGTGTGTGTGTGCATTGTCTGTGTGTGTGCATTGTCTGTGTTGCATTGTCTTGTGTGTGTGCTCACCCTCCCGGTAGCGTCCACGTCCAGGCGTAGAGGGGGGTGGATGTTCCGTGGGGGGGCTGGGCAGCGGGGGCATGGAGTCGACCACTCGCGAGTTGAATCTTTCCAGGGTGTGGGAGAGGCGGGTCGCTGTGGAGGAGGAGCGGCTTCAGCCCTCCAAACCCCTCCCCATCTGACCCTATTGGCTGTGCCAGCAAGTGGGAGGTACCCTGAGAGTGAACAAGGTGTCCCGTCCTGAGTGTGCGCACGTGTCCCAGAGCTCGCCTCCAGCACCTCCCCAGCCCTCTGTAGACCAATCCCCTCCAGCGACTCCAGAGAGTGGGCGTGTCTCATGCTGTCCATCACCCATCTAAGCCCCACCCTTCCTCTCGTTCCAGAAAGTCCGTACAGGTCCATCGCCCCGGCAATGGTTCTCCATGGCCCTGCCCAATCTGACAACTCGGAACCTGGAGCCCTGCCCCACAGCATCTTGTGAGTTGGATTTCCTCAGAGAGAGGGAGTCGTCGGCTGGGAGAAACTTCCCTGCTGGTGGGAGGGCCAGGCTGGGAGGAAGCAGTGGATTGGCTGGAGGACTGAAGGGAGGGATTTGATTGGCTAGAGGCCTGAACATGGGTGGAGCTTCCCAGAGCTCTGTGTGAGTCTGACGTCACACTAGTAATCTGGAAGCCACTCCTCTTCTTCCCCCCACTCATCTAAACATACAGAGACACACAGTGAGTGCTGGCTGTGTGTCAGTAGGGTTAGGCTCTCTCTAAAACTATGAAAACAAGTGTTGTACTAACATCTATATAGTCCTCTGCGTCTGGTCCTGTTGACCTAACATCTATATAGTCCTTGGTCTGGTCCTGTTGTCCTAACATCTATAAGTCCTCTGTCTGGTCCTGTTGTCCTAACATCTATATAGTCCTCTGGTCTGGTCCTGTTGTCCTAACATCTATATAGTCCTCTTGTCTGGTCCTGTTGTCCTAACATCTATATAGTCCTCTGTCTGGTCCTGTGTTCCTAACATCATATATAGTCCTCTGTCTGGTCCTGTTGTCCTAACCATCTATATAGTCCTCTGGTCTGGTCCTGTTGTCCTAACATCTATATAGTCCTCTGGTCTGGTCCTGTTGTCCTAACATCTATATAGTCCTCTGGTCTGGTCCTGTGTGGAGAACAGGACCAGACTGTATATACTGAACAAAAACAGAAACGTAACATGCAACAATTTCAACCATTTTACTGAGTTACAGTTCATATAAGGAAATCAGTCAACTGAAATAAATTAATTAGGCCCCAATTTATGGATTTCACATGACTGGGCAGAGGCGCACATGCCCGCCCACCCGCCCACACGGGCCAGTCTAACCAGACCAATAATTATAATTTATTAATTGAACATGTATACAATATATACTTATTTCACCTTTATTTAACCAGGTAGGCTAGTTGAGAACAAGTTCTCATTTACAACTGCAACCTGGCCAAGATAAAGCAAAGCAATGTGACACAAACAACAACACAGAGTTACACATGGAATAAAGGTACAGTTGATAACACAATAGAAAAATCAATGTAGTGTGTGCAAATGTAGAAGAGTTGGGAGGTAAGGCAATATATAGGCCATAGAGGAAAAATAATTACAACTTAGCAAATTAACACTTGAGTGATAGATGTGCAAGTAGAGATATTGGGGTGTAAAAGAGCAAGAAGATAAATAACAATATGGGGATGAGGTAGTTGGCTGGGCTATTTACAGGTGGGCTGTGTACAGCTGCAGCGATCGGTAAGCTGCTCAGATAGCTGATGCAGAAAGTTAAAAGAGGGAGATGTAAGTCTCCAGCTTCAGAGATTTTTGCAATTCGTTCCAGTCATTGGCAGAAGAAAACTGGAAGGAAAGGCAGCCAAAGGCAGTGTTGGCTTTGGGGATGACCAGTGAGATATACCTGCTGGWGCGCGTGCTACGTGTGGGTGCTGCTATGGTGACCAGTGAGCTGAGAAGGCGGGGCTTCAACTAGCAAAGACTTGTAGATGACCTGGAGCCAGTGGGTTTGGTGACGAATATGAAGCGAGGGCCAGCCAACGAGAGCATACAGGTCGCAGTGGTGGGTAGTATATGGGGCTTTGGTGACAAAACGGATGGCACTGTGATAGACTGCATCCAGTTTGCTGAGTAGTGTTGGAGGCTATTTTGTAAATTACATTGCCGAAGTCAAGGATCGGTAGGATAGTCAGTTTTACAAGGGTACGTTTGGCAGCATGAGTGAAGGAGGCTTTGCTGCGGAATAGGAAGCCGATTCATGATTACATTTTGGATTGGAGATGCTTAATGTGAATCTGAAAGGAGAGTTTACAGTCTAACCAGACACCTAGGTATGTAGTTGTCCACATATTCTAAGTCAGAACCGTCCAGAATAGTGATGCTAGTCGGGCGGGCGGGTGCGGGCAGAAATCGGTTGAAGAACATGCATTAGTTTTACTAGCATTTAAAAGCAGTTGGAAGCCACGGAAGGAGTGTTGTATGGCATTGAAGCTCATTTGGAGGTTAGTTAACACAGTGTCCAAAGAATGGCCTGATGTATACAGAATGGTGTCGTCTGCGTAGAGGTGGATCAAGGAGTCACCAGCGGCAAGATCGACATCATTGATGTATACAGAGAAGAGAGTAGGCCCGAGAATTGAACCCTGTGGCACCCCCATAGAGACTGCTAGAGGTCCGGACCACAGGCCCTCCGATTTGACACACTGAACTCTGTCTGAGAAGTAGTTGGTGAACGAGGCGAGGCAGTCATTTGAGAAAGCAAGGCTGTTGAGTCTGCCGATAAGAATATGGCGATTGACAGAGTCGAAAGCCTTGGTCAGGTCGATGAAGACTGCTGCACAGTACTGTATTTTATCGATGGCGGTTATGATATTGTTTAGTACCTTGATTGTGGCTGAGGTGCACCCATGACCAGCTCGGAAACCAGATTGCATAGTGGAGAAGGTACGGTGGGATTCAAAACTTGGCTTTCGAAGATTTTAGAAAGGCAGGGCACCCCCCCTTTAGAAGACCGTAGAAGGCAGGGCAGATGGATACAGGTCTGTAACAGTTTGGTCTAGAGTGTCACCCCCTTTAGAAGACCGTAGAAAGGCAGGGCAGATGGATATAGGTCTATAACGTTTGGGTCTAGAGTGTCTCCCCCTTTAGAAGACCGTAGAAAGGCAGGGCAGATGGATATAGGTCTATAACAGTTTGGGTCTAGAGTGTCTCCCCCTTTAGAAGACCGTAGAAAGGCAGGGCAGATGGATACAGGTCTGTAACAGTTTGGGTCTAGAGTGTCTCCCCTTTAGAAGACCGTAGAAAGGCAGGGCAGATGGAATATAGGTCTATAACAGTTTGGGTCTAGAGTGTCACCCCTTTAGAAGACCGTAGAAAGGCAGGGCAGATGGATATAGGTCTATAACAGTTTGGGTCTAAGAGTGTCACCCCCTTTAGAGAGACCGTAACAGTTTGGGTCTAGAGTGTCACCCCACTTTAGAAGACCGTAGAAAGGCAGGGCAGATGGATATAGGTCTATAACAGTTTGGGTCTAGAGTGTCTCTCCTTTGAAGAGGGGGATGACAGCGGCAGGTTTCCAATCTTTGGGGATCTCAGACGATACAAAAGAGAGGTTGAACAGACTAGTAATGGGGGTTGCAACAATTTTGGCGGATCATTTTAAAAAGAGAGGGTCCAGATTGTCTAGCCCGGCTGATTTGTAGGGGTCCAGATTTTGCCGCTCTTTCAGAACATCAGCTATCTGGATTTGGGTGAAGGAGAAGCTGGGGAGGCTTGGGCAAATTGCTGCAGGGGGTGCAGAGCTGTTGGCCAGGGTAGGGGTAGCCAGGTGGAAAGCATGGCCAGCCGTAGAAAAATGCTTATTGAAATGATCGATTATCGTAGATATATCRGTGGTGACAGTGTTTCCAAGCCTCAGTGCAGTTGGCAGCTGGGAGGAGGTGCTCTTATTCTCCATGGACTTTAGTGTCCCAGAACTTTTGGGAATTAGTGTTGCGGGAAGCAAATTTCTGTTTGAAAAAGCTTTCCAAACTGACTGTGTATGTTGGTTCCTGATTTCCCTGAAAAGTTGCATATCGCGGGGGCTATTAGATGCTAATGCAGAATGCCACAGGATGTTTTTGTGCTGGTCGAGGGCAGTAAAGTCTGGGGTGAACCAAGGGCTATATCTACTCTTAGTTCTATATTTTTTGAATGGGGAATTATTATTTAAGATATATCTAAGAGAGACCAATGTTATTGTGAAGTGGTTACTGAATAAACTGAAGTGATATCCATTCCACCACCAGCTGCCACATTAAACAACAATATACATGAAATACCTTGTGTCTTTCCCAGCGTTCACTTCCTCTGCTTCCTCGTCACTGAATCGCCCTTTTTGAGCACCACAACTTGCTAATGGCCAGAGCCTAAAATGTTATTTCTGGTCTACCAGCCACTCAAATATTTTTAACCAGACAAATATTTTTTCCCAGTAAAATTACACTGGATGTGCATGCTTTGTTGTTTGTAAAACATTATTACTGGTGAGAAGTAATGTGGTATATTGTTGAATTTCATAAAAATATATTGTGACCAGAGTCTTTTAACCAAAATATGAAACAAAAATGTTCACCTGCCCCTTTAAAGGGCGGAAGGTTACCGTGGTAATGCAAGTCATGTTTGTGCCTGTGAGATCGAGAGCCTGACTAGTATCAGCATTGCTCATCTCCCCTAGCAGTTGAAACTCAAACATTGAAAATCAACCTAGCATCTGAACAAAATAATGTAAATAGCCAAGGAACACAGGGACAGTCTCACTTCAGTTTCAGGTAGATTAAACACTTTTTTTATGCCTGTGCTTCTAAAACTGTATATGTCACTCAGCTCTTCACGTGCACACAGCCCCCAACCAGGCATAGTGACGCAGAAATACTTAGCATATTTTAGTGAGCATTCAGTTCCTGTCAGAATTCCTCAGTAGCAAGCCATAGCCTACAGACAAGGAAAATGCCACAACTCCCGACACAGGAAACCTCCATGCCGGCGGACCACAGAAAAGAATAGAAAATCATCMCAATGTTGGGAAAATAGGCCTAATGTCATTTCCATAACCTAAATAATTCCATATGCAACGTCTAGCCAGCCATATCAATGTTTGAAACCTGGATGTTTTACATAGGCTAAGGCCAAAATCCCACCATAGAAATAAAGCGAAGATTTCCTGATATTGAAACCAGCATTTCTTCTTCTACTACTGTAAAAAGACAGTAAGGCACAATCCTGTTGCATCTTCAGATATGCCCTCTACATTTCTACCATTAGGCTGTATATCCATCTATGGCGCATTATAAAAAACGCATCAGGTGCACGTTTAAGAACGGTGTTCTCCCATAATAACATTCTGGAACAGTGACACATTTGGCTGAGACCAGTGAACATAATGCTGCGCTTGTATGTGAATTATTGATATTGTTAGACAGGTAACTCTTTATCAACATTATAGCAGGGGGCGTAAAGCCATAACACATTATAGCAGGGGGCGTAAAGCCATAACACATTATAGCAGGGGGCGTAAAGCCATAACACATTATAGCAGGGGGTGTAAAGCCATAACACATGTTTTTCCAGCAGCAGACTTTGATCAATAATGTCAAAAGCTGCACTGAAGTCTAACAAGACAGCCTCCACAATCATTTTATCATCAATTTCTCTCAGCCAATCATCAGTAATTTGTGTAAGTGCTGTGCTTGTTGAGTGTCCTTCCCTATAAGCATGCTGAAAGTCTGTTGTCAATTTATTTACTGAAAAGGTAATTAAAGTAGTCAGCAATATCAGTGGGCTTTGTGATGAATAAGCCATCTGATTCAATGAACAATGGAGTCGAGTTGGCTTTTTTCCCAGAATTCCATTTAAGGTGCTCCAAAGCTTTTTATTATCTTTCTTTATATAAATGTATCTTTGTTTCATAGTATAGTTTATTTAGTCACATGATTTCTTAATTTGCAGTACGTTTGCCAATCAGTTGGACTGCCAGACTATTTTGAACTTTACAAATCAAAACTGTATTTTTAGCAGTTAGGCTTTATCAATATCTTGAAATATAAATTAATTAAGTACACATCGTGACAGTTAGAGGAGCAAGAGGTTTCACCAAATACAGATATTACAGTAGTACTTTACAACACCGGTCTTCATAGTGGACAATGATATACAGTAGGGTTAGCAGTAGTCTCCATAGATGGGATACATAGATACTACAGTATCTATTACAGCCCTTCAGAGGGTCTTCATAGAGGACAGATATAAGTATTAATGTCAGACCAGTACTAACCTACTGCTAACCCTAAAGAGGGGTAGGGCTCCACACGGTTCAACAATCACTCAGCTATGCGCTTGAAATGAATTCCGCTCCGTGACGTCATCAGTCATAACCCACAATGGGTCCTCTGCGCAGCACAAGGCGCGACACGTCAATACGCATCCGAGCCCCTTCTGTGCCATTCGAGAAGGGTGCAACTGCAGCCCACAATTTGAGCATTATATGTGGGCATTCCGGAATCTGTAGGAACCCCTCTTTAGACTTCTATTGGTACATGTTTTAACTAGGACTACAATGCGGGAAGCAGGGGCGCTCCAGTACAGTCGATGGCAGTAATGCAACCGCGAGCGAAGGACACTGTGTTAGCTTAGCCAACTAGTCATAAGGAGGACTCCGGTACACAGCAGGTGTGAGGCGACACCGTGTGCTAGCTAACTAGCAAGCTAACTAACTAACTAGCCCCCGCCACCTGCCTACCGGAGTAGCTAGCGGTAGGAGACACCGGTAGACAGTGTCCTTCGCCCCAGCCTGTCGGGCACGACGGTGTTGCTCCAGCTTCCCACCTGTTGTTAGGCGGGGGAGACCGGTAGACAGTGTACTTGGCTCCCGTACACAGGCGACGGGGGTGACACCGTGTGCTAGTTAACAAAGCTATCCCTAACAAGCAAGCTAGCTAGCACACGGTGTCGCCCCAGCTTCCCGCCTGCTGTACTAACGGGAGGCAGGGGCGACCAGAAGACCGTGTCGGACACTGTTTTCCTGCAGTTCGATGGTGGGAGCGAAGGATACTGTCTACCAGTGAAAAAACGCATAACACTTTTATTTCCCTTTTGACCCACATTCAAAGTGTCACACTTTTGGGTGGGGGTTCATGCAGGAACCAATGCAATACTCCTTCCTGCAGATAGAGGAAGTCCACATTGGGGGCTGCAGTTGCACACCATTGTGCCATTCACCATGTCCCTCAATTAAATCTCTCTCCTCTCTCTTTCACAACTTTATTTAAAAGTATTTTTTCATTCTTGGTGAAATTTGTTAAAGGCAAAAGATGACGTACCTTGTCCTGGATCGCTAACCGGATTCTGTAGCGGGAGCAGTATGCTGGGTTCCAACCGTGTCTGTCGAACATCTAGAGATGGTAGCTTCTATATGAGCTAGCGACATGACATCTCATCACTGCCGGACAAACACACTGCATAACCTTAACCAGTTTGATGTAGGTATAAATAAATCTAAACTTTATTATAAGACCTTTCATAAAAGTTGTAGAAAAAGTTGGAAAAGTACTTCTGACCCCATCGCCGCTCGCTCGGTCGGTCGTTTCCAGGCTCACCCCACGGTAATAATATCCCGTTGGACCAGAGAGATGAGCAGGGACCGTGTCGGGCAGGGGTGAGGGGAGTCGGTTGCAGTCCCGTTCCTTGTTCGGTCCTGTGCTAGCAGCTCTTCCATGGAGCCCCGGCCGAGACCGGCATCAGTAGTGTAGCCACGGAGAGGGAGAGYAGGCTGGAGTTATCACACACACCAGCCCGTTTTTAGCTTGCCTGGTACTTATACTTATCACCACACACGTTAGCCTACTAGCTACAGTAGCTAAACATTATAGCTAGCTAGTTAACTACTGTAACTAACTACTTCTGCTTTCCGCAGCGGCGCCGTCTTTCTGTCTCCAGTCACTCCTTCCCCCGTCTCTCTTTGCTGGAAAAAGAAGGGTAGCGTTCTGCTTTCTCATTCAGCTATAAAAGAACGGTTCTGGTCTCAGTATCTAGCTACATGTTTTTCTATTTAGCAAACTGTTGACAACTTCTATAAATCCGGAAGTTACGCCCCCGTGGAGCCTCGTGTTTATGGTACCCTGGTGACCCCTGCTGGCCAGATCAGATTACTACAGCCTTCCAGGTGTTAAAAATCTCCCCCTGCCACATTTCTCCCTCCCCGACCCATCTAATTTCCTTATGTTTGTGGCTAGAGTCAAATACTTTCTGTGACACACATCAGAGTCAAATACTTTCTATAGAACAAACTTCGTCAGGATAGGCAACCGAAATGAATAATGAATGTATGTGTGTTATATTAAACATAGAGGGAGTAAAATGTTGGCAAGCAATAAACATTTCAGAACAACTATGGCTGAATTATTATCCTTRCACTTTCAAAATACTAGTCGAATAAGACATGGGAGAGATGACGAATTTTGGCAAAGAGATTTATTTATAGACTAATACAAAATCAGTAGAGGATTTAGGTACAGGGCACATGGGCATCTTTCCGCCCGGGGGGCGTGTTGCGGGCGGGCGGACGGACGGGCGGGCGGGCGGACGAACGGGGAGGTTCGCCCAGGACGCCATACAAGCTAAAACCGCCACATACACTTGAAACAAATAGCCAAATCGAAAACTGCAGACAAAAATGCTTTTTGCTACTAAGATCAGTGAAATGTAGACTAAACTGACAACGGAATGAAGAGCAGAAATCTGAACTAGCAAGTTGCAGCAATGAATGTTTGTTTATGTGTAACTCTGTGTTGTTGTTTGTGTCGCAATGCTTTATCTTGGCCAGGTCGCAGTTGTAAATGACAACTTGTTCTCAACTGGCCTACCTGGTTAAATAGAGGTGAAATAACATTAAGAACGCAAAGGGGGGTAGAATTCAGTCAGGGGGGAGATTTTCGACACAACACCTGTCTAGAAGCACCTTTCGAGGCTCCTACATTTATGCTTCAGTTTAACTGATGCACAGAAAGACTATTTCCAAACATGGCCACTTAGAGAAGTCAGATATGAATATTCCTAATAAGACACTTTAGTCATCACTTTTGTGCACAAAAACATCCATTGAATTATTCAAATAATTGTAGCTGAGAATGAAGATATACATTTGTTTAATTCATCCAATGTCTGCCATGTTTTTTGATGACATATTTCAGTCTACACATTTCAGCCTACACATTTCAGTMTACACATTTCAGCCTGCACATTTTAGCCTACACATTTTAGCCTACACATTTCAGCCTGCACATTTCAGCCTACACATTTCAGCCTACACATTTCAGCCTACACATTTTAGCCTGCACATTTCAGCCTACACACACTATGTGATAAATGGTAGCCAATTTAAATCCGACCACCTCATTGACACAACTCTGAAATATAGGACTCTGGAGTCCGATGCCCAAAAACGAGTTCACAAACGGTTCACATCAAAAATCACTTTAAATTCTTAAACCAATTAAAGATACAATATGTAACATTTTGGGTAACCTGACCAAATTCACATAGAAAGGTGAGTTATAGCTCTTTCATTCACATTGAAAGCAAGCCTAAGAAGTGTTAGATCTGTTCTATGTGCTCTATTTCTATGCTTCCTGTTGTGAAGTTTAGTTTTTATGTCTTTTACTTACAGTTTTGTACAGCTGAAACTACAATATTTTTGTCTATGGAATATATTACACAGCGGTTTAGATGGTACAATGATTATCTACGCAATGACTGCTTGTTTTGTTTTTGTCACATAAACTTAAATTAGGCAAACTATTACAATTTTAGTAACCAGGAAATGGCGGAGCGATTTCTGCATAGTACATCTTTAACGGTGACAATGGTTCAATTACTTTAACGATCAATAAAAAAATGAAGACACATTTGTATTTATTATGGATCCTCGTTAGTTCCTGCCAAGGCAGCAGCTACTCTTCCTGGGGTTTATTATGGATCCCCATTAGTTCCTGCCAAGGCAGCAGCTACTCTTCCTGGGGTTTATTATGGTTCCCCATTAGTTCCTGCCAAGGCAGCAGCTACTCTTCCTGGGGTCCAGCAAAATTAAGGCAGTTTATACAATTTAAAAAACATTCCAATACATTCACAGATTTCACAACACACTGTGTGCCCTCAGGCCCCTACTCCACCACTACCACATATCTACAGTACTAAATCCATGTGTGTGTATAGTGCGTATGTTATCGTGTGTGTGTATGCATGTGTCTTTGTTTGTGTTGCTTCACAGTCCTCCCTGTAAGGTGTTTTTTTAAATCTGATTCTACTGCATCAGTTACTTGATGTGGAATAGAGTTCCATGTAGTCATGGCTCTATGTGGTACTGTGCGCCTCCCATAGTCTGTTCTGGATTTGGGGACTGTGAAGAGACCTCTGGTGGCATGTCTTCTGGGGTCTGCATGGGTGTCTGAGCTGTGTGCCAGTAGTTCAAACAGACAGCTCGGTGCTTTCAACATGTCAATACCTCTCATAAATACAAGTAGTAATGAAGTCAAGTCCTCCACTTTGAACTACTGTTGTATCAATACGTTTAGACAGTTTACAATCCAGGGTTACTCCAAGCAGTTTAGTCATCTCAACTTGCTCAATTTCCACATGATTTATTACAAGATTTAGTTGAGGTTTAGGGTTTAGTGAATGATTTTTCCCAAATACAATGCATTTAGTAACTTATTCCTTGCAACCCACTCTGAAACTAACTGCAGCTCTTTGTTAAGTGTTGCAGTCTTTTCAGTCGCTGTAGTAGCTGACTTGTATTTATTTTATTGATTTTTATTTAAGATGTCAGGGCTCTTAGTGTTGCGAGCTTTTTATGCCTCAAAAGCTGTGCTTGCAAGCTCTCTGAGTTGTAAGATATGCAAGCCAACATGTGCTGTATGGCCCAAGTAGGTAATGAAGGTGTGATGCATGTTTGACAGAAACATTTGTTTGAATGGCAATAGCTCTTCCATTCCTGTTTCAGTGAGTAGGCCAAAGTAAGCTGAACGAAGCCTATGATAGTAAGCTTGTGGGTGTTCATTCCGAGCTTGTTTGACCGTGTTAGCCAGTGAGCTATCGTATTTGCGAGTCGCAGAACCACTGAATTCTAATTTCAAAGCTGTGGCATGTGTTGCTGTTGTAGACATGTCTATTCGACGTTCGCTTCAACATGTAAAGCCTGTCAGAACCTGTAGCATTTGGGTAGCCATCCAAACATTTATTGTGGAACTGGTATTCCTGGGAGTGCATTCTGATGAAGATCATCAAAAGGTAAGTGAATATTTATAATGCTATTTCTGACTTTTGTGACACCTCTCCTTCTTTGGAAAATGGCTGATTGTTTTTCTGTGACTTGGCRCTTACTAAACATAATCGCAAGGTGTGCTTTCACCGTAAAGCATTTTTTAAATCTGACACAGCAGTTGCATTAAGGAGAAGTTTATCTATATTCCCATGAATAACACTCGTATCTTTTATCAATGTTTATGATGAGTATTTCTGTTATTTGATGTGGCTCTCTGCACTTTCACCGGATGTTTGTTTGAGACAATGCATTTCTGACCATAACACACCAATTTCAAATTAGGTTTTTGGACATAAAGATTAACTTTATCGAACAAAACACACATTTATTGTGTAACATGAAGTCCTGTGAGTGCCATCTGATGAAGATCATCGAAGGTTAGTGATTAATTGTATCGCTATTTCTGACTTTTGTGAGGGCTCTCCTTTTCTGGAAAATGGCTTTATGGTTTTCTGTGACTAGGTGCTGACCTAACATAATCGTTTGGTGTGCTTTCGCCGTAAAGCCTATTTGAAATCGGACACTGTGGCTGGATTTACAAGAAGTGTATCTTTAAAATGGTGTAAAATACTTGTATGTTTGAGGAATTTTAATTATGGGATTTCTGTTGTTTTGAATTTAGCGCCCTGCAATTTTACTGGCTGTTGTCGAGGCGCGTCCCACATATCCCAGAGAGGTTTTAATGCAGGGAAACTTAAATCAGTTTTACCAAATTTCCATCAACATGTTAAATATGCAACCAGATGGAAAAAAATTCTAGATCACCTGTACTAGACACACAGAGACGCGTACAAAGCTCTCCCTCGCCCTCCATTTGGTAAATCCTACCACAACTCTATCCTCCTGATTTTAGCAGGAAGCACCAGTGACTCGGTCTATAAAAAAATTGGTCAGATGAAGCAGATGCTAAACTACAGGACTGTTTTGCTATCACAGACTGGAACATGTTCCGGGATTCTTCCGATGGCATTCAGGAGTACACCACATCAGTCACTGGCTTTATCAATAAGTGCATCGAGGACGTCATCCTCACAGTGACTGTACGTACATACCCCAACCAGAAGCCATGGATTAAAGGCAATATTCGCACTGAGCTAAAGGGTAGAGCTGCCGCTTTCAAGGTGCGGGACTGTAACCCGGAAGCTTACAAGAAATCCTGCTATGCCCTGCGACGAACCATCAAACAGGCAAAGCGTCAATACAGGGATAAGATTGAGTCATACTACACCGGCTCCGACGCTCGTCTTATGTGGCAGGGCTTGCAAACTATTACAGACTTCAAAGGGAAGCACAGATGCGAGCTGCCCAGTGACACGAGCCTACCAGACGAGCTAAATCACTTCTATGCTCTGTGGTATCCCAGGAGTTCTACCCCGGGGGATGGTAATAGATGGGAGGTACGTGAGACGACGTTGGCTCCCTCTGCTGGGGATACGGGAGCTGGGCACCCCGACACGGACAGATATCAGTGGAAGTAATTAGAGGAAAGTGCCAACCAGCCGTGGAGGCTAAATAAAAGGAGCACGATGGCACACCGCGGGGGAGAAGGGAGAAAGACGGACACCAGTTAAGAGAGAGAAGGGAGAAAGACGGACACCAGTTAAGAGAGAGAAGGGGCAACGGGTGGGTGTTGCCTATTGCTGACCAGTGGAGATATACTGCTGGAGCGCGTGCTACGGGTGGGTGTTGCTATGCTGACCAGTGAGATATACCTGCTGGAGCGCGTGCTACGGGTGGGTGTTGCTATGCTGACCAGTGAGATATACCTGCTGGAGCGGTGCTACGGGTGGGTGTTGCTATGCTGACCAGTGAGATATACCTGCTGGAGCGCGTGCTACGGGTGGTGTTGGCTAGGTGACCAGTGAGATATACCTGCTGGAGCGCGTGCTACGGGTGGTGTTGCTATGTGACCAGTGAGATATACCTGCTGGAGCGCGTGGCTAGGGTGGGTGTTGCTATGCTGACCAGTGAGATATACCTGCTGGAGCGCGTGCTACGGGTGGGTGTTGCTATGCTGACCAGTGAGATATACCTGCTGGAGCGCGTGCTACGGGTGGGGTTGCTATGCTGACCAGTGAGATATACCTGCTGGAGCGCGTGCTACGGGTGGGTGTTGCTATGCTGACCAGTGAGATATACCTGCTGGAGCGCGTGCTACGGGTGGGTGTTGCTATGCTGACCAGTGAGATATACCTGCTGGAGCGCGTGCTACGGGTGGTGTTTGCTATGTGACCAGTGAGATATACCTGCTGGAGCGCGTGCTACGGGTGGGTGTTGCTATGCTGCCAGTGAGATATACCTGCTGGAGCGCGTGCTACGGGTGGGTGTTGCTATGCTGACCAGTGAGATATACCTGCTGGGCGCGTGCTACGGGTGGGTGTTGCTATGCTGACCAGTGAGATATACCTGCTGGAGCGCGTGCTACGGGTGGGTGTTGCTATGCTGACCAGTGAGATATACCTGCTGGAGCGCGTGCTACGGGTGGGTGTTGCTATGCTGACCGTGAGATATACCTGCTGGAGCGCTGTGCTACGGGTGGGTGTTGCTATGCTGACCAGTGAGATATACCTGCTGGAGCGCGTGCTACGGGTGGGTGTTGCTATGCTGACCAGTGAGATATACCTGCTGAGCGCGTGCTACGGGTGGGTGTTGCTATGCTGACCAGTGAGATATACCTGCTGGA
>NW_019943301.1:177042-180474 GCF_002910315.2 Salvelinus sp. IW2-2015
GGAAAGCGTGATCACACAGTCGCCCGGAACAGCTGATGCTCTCATGCATGCCTCAGTGTTGCTTGCCTCGAAGCGAGCTGTGGTAAACCGTGGGGTGTTGGTTGAACATGCAGAGATTGACACAGAGACAGGGAGGCTTTAGTCCACAAAACAACTTTACTAAGACGGAAAATAAAATATATCAAAGAAATCACTTCGGTTTTGCTCGGTCTTTCTTCTCTCTCTTAACTGGTGTCCGTCTCTCTCCCAACTGGTGTCCGTCTCTCTCCCTTCTCTCTCTTAACTGGTGTCCGTCTCTCTCCCTTCTCTCTCTTAACTGGTGTCCTTCTCTCCCTTCTCTCTCTTAACTGGTGTCCGTCTCTCTCCCTTAACTGGTGTCCGTCTCTCTCCCTTCTCTCTCTTAACTGGTGTCCGTCTCTCTCCCTTCTCTCTCTTAACTGGTGTCCGTCTTTCTCCCTTCTCTCTCTTAACTGGTGTCCGTCTCTCCCCCTTCTCTCTCTTAACTGGTGTCCGTCTCTCCCCCTTCTCTCTCTTAACTGGTGTCCGTCTTTCTCCCTTCTCTCTCTTAACTGGTGTCCGTCTTTCTCCCTTCTCTTCTCTTAACTGGTGTCCGTCTCTCTCCCTTCTCTCTCTTAACTGGTGTCCGTCTCTCGCGCTCCAGCAGGTATATCTCACTGGTCAGCATAGCAACACCCACCCGTTGCGCTCCAGCAGGTATATCTCACTGGTCAGCATAGCAACACCCACCCGTAGCACGCGCTCCAGCAGGTATATCTCACTGGTCAGCATAACAACACCCACCCGTAGCACGCGCTCCAGCAGGTATATCTCACTGGTCCTTCCAGTTATCTGTTAGCCATGATGACTCCAGCTCTACCCACAGTTCTCTGCTGCCAGTGAGATATACCTCCATGATGACTGAATGTTCTCTGCTGCCAGTGAGATATACCTCCATGATGACTGAATGTTCTCTGCTGCCAGTGAGATATACCTCCATGATGACTGAATGACTGGAACAAATTGCAAAAATCCCTGAAGTTGGAGACTTACATCTCCCTCACTAACTTTAAGCATCAGCTATCTGAGCAGCTTACCGATCGATGCAGCTGTACACAGCCCATCTGTAAATAACCCATCCAATCTACCTACCTCATCCCCATATTGTTTTTATTTACTTTTTTGCTCTTTTGCACACCAGTATCTCTACTTGCACATCATCATCTGCACATCTATCACTCCAGTGTTTAATTTGCTAAATTGTAAATACTACACTACAATGGCCTATTTATTGCCTTATCTCCTGACCCCATTTGCACACACTGTATATAGACTTTTTCTATTGTGTTATTGACTGTACATTTGTTTATTCCATGTGTAATTCTGTGTTGTTGTTTGTGTCGCACTGCTTTATCTTGGCCAGGTCTCAGTTGTAAATGAGAACTTGTTCTCAACTGGCCTACCTGGTTAAATAGAKGTGAAATAATAATWATTTTTTATTTCTAGATTTTTTCCCCCTCTGGTTGCCCATTTAACATTTTGATAGAAATTTGGTAAGACTGATTTTAGTTTCCCTGCATTAAAGTCCCCGGGCACTAGGAGCGCCGCCTCTGGGTGAGTGGTTTCCTGTTTGTTTATTTCCTTATACAGCTGACTGAGTGCGGTCTTAGTGCCAGCATCCGTCTGTGGTGGTAAATAAACAGCCACGAAAAGTATGGATGAAAACTCTCTAGGCAAATAGTGTGGTCTACAGCTTATCATAAGATACTCTACTTCAGGCGAGCAAAATCTAGAGACTTCCTTAGATTTTGTGCACCAGCTGTTGTTTACATATATGCACAGACCTCACCCCCTCATCTTACCGAAGTGTGCTGTTCGATCTAGCCGGTACAGCGTGTATCCCGCTAGCTCAATATCCATGTCGGCATTCAGCCAGGATTCCGTGAAACATAAGATGTTACAGTTTTTGATGTCCCGTTGGTAGGATATTCGTGATCGTACCTCGTCTAATTTATTGTCCAAGATTGCACATTGGCAAGTAATATTGAACGCTAACGGCAGCTTTCCCACTCACCGTCTGCGGATCCTTATGAGTGACCCTGCTCTGTGTCCTCTGTACCTGCGTCTCTTTCTCTTGCCAGTGACAGGGATGTTGGCCTTGTCAGGTGTCTGAAGGACATCCTGTGCGTCCTGCTTGTTGAAGAAAAAATCTTAGTCTAATCCGAGGTGAGTGATCGCTGTCCTGATATCCAGAAGCTCTTTTCTGCCGTAAGATACGGTGGCAGAAACATTATGTATAAAATAAGTTACAAATGACGTGAAAAAACAAACACAATAGCACAATTGGTTAGGCGCCCGTAAAACTGCTGCCATATGATGCCGTTTAATCAGTTTCTTGATATGCCACACCTGACAGGTGGATGGATTATCTTGGCAAATGAAAAACACTCACTAACAGGGAGGTAAACAAATTTGTCCACAACATTTGAGAGAAATAATATTTTTGTTTGTATGGAACATTTTCTGGGATCTTTTATTTTAGCTCATGAAACATTGGACAAACACTTTACGTTGCGATTATATTTTTGTTCAGTGTATTTCATATCACTCAAATATCCAATTAACGGTTGCCGATATAGATAGGCTACCCGTCTCTGAAACTACATGATCATTGATGTTTACTGATCATGAAAGCAGTTTCTTGCTGTATAACTCTGATAGAGCTACATGTGTGGAACCGTTTTCCATGGAATAATCTGACATTTGTTGTTCTGACTAAGCTCTTCAAGAGATGCTGATATTACAACATTTATTTAACAATTCCTTGAAAATGGCACGCAGTTGTCGGGGGTCTCCTTGCCCCACAGCAGGCAAATCCAACGCTCTGCAACGTATTGTGATGTTTTATAAAACCCTACAGAACCCTAACCTCCAGCTAGAACTCTACAAGGTGTTGCAGCATCTTTGGGTTCATCTGTAAATCTTATTTTTCTTCTGATTATACGTGTGAACAACTCTTCACACAGATGTGTGTCTAGATGAAGTGGAGGTGTTTGTCTGGTGCAATGCCGTAGTTGTCCTTGTTGTCTTCAAACACCGTAGTGAGGCCCTCCAGGTAGAGAGAATGGAGACCGTCTATATCATCCTTAGTGGGAGAGGGGGTCTGGACCACTGGAATAGGCCTACCCACTGGAGAGAGAGAGAGAGATGTGGGTAGGCCTATTCCATGTGAGTATCCAGACCCCGCCTCTCTCTCTCTCAGGTGGGTAGGCCTATTCCAGTGATGCCAGACCCCCCTCCTCTCTCTCTCCAGTGGAGTGGCCTATTCCAGTGGTCCAGACCCCTCTCTCTCTCTCTCCCAGTGGTAGGCCTATTCCAGTGGTCCAGACCCCCTCTCTCTCTCTCTCAGTGGGTAGGCTATATTCCAGTGGATGC
>NW_019943301.1:180499-196239 GCF_002910315.2 Salvelinus sp. IW2-2015
TGACCCGCCTTCCCCGGATGTCCAGAACCAATTGAGAAATTGAATGAGTTTCTACGTAGATGCTCAGACCTTATAAAAGTCATGGCGGGGAGCGCGCCTTTCGACGTTTGTCAAGACGCAATTGAGAAACCTCAGGATGCATGCTCAAAAAGCTCCTTATAGCCTAAGTTATATCCGTCATGTGATTTATTTAAACATCATAAACGAAGTTATTTAAACCGAGTATATCAGGTTTATGCGAGTATATCAATTTTCGGGAATTCCCTTAGTATTGCGTTTTGAGATTTGGATGTCTGCGCCACATAGCTGTTGTTAGCTGCTAGTTCCAAAGTTTGAATGACGACTTTGACAACGCAGAGCAAACGATCTTTGGACAAAGGACACCTTGCCCAAGATTCTGATGGAAGCTCGTCCAAAAGTAAGAAGCTATTTATGATGTATGCCGTATTTAGTGGAAAAATGTAAATGGGTTTGTCCGCCATTAATTTGCCGGCAACTAGTCTGGCTGTTAACGCACCACTGTATAGTCTAGTAACGTTAATTTAAAAAATCTAACTCAGCGGTTGCATTAATAACTAATGCATCTTTCATTTTGCTGTACCAACCTGATTTTTTTTGTCAACATAACGATTATTTATCGATTTAGATTTAGTGCTCTCCAAAAAGATGCGCCGGCCAGAATGCCATTGAACTGTTGCGACTGATCACATCTGTATAACCACGATTTGCTCTAAATATGCACATTTTCGAACAAAACCTATATGCATTGTGTTAATATGGATTGTTACAGGACTTCATCGATGAACAAGTATATCAAGGTTTAGTCAAAAAAATTATATATATTTGCTGGATTTACGATCGGCTAAACCTTGCTGCTGGTAAATTGCTTGTGTGTCTGCTATTGTGGTAACTAATATAATGCTGATATTGTTTTTCGCTGTAAAACACTTAAAAAATCTGAAATATGGCTGGATCTCCACAAGATGTTGGGCTTTCATTTGCCGTACGCGTCTGTTATTTTCAGAAATGTTTAAAGAGGAGGAATAGTATTTGACGTTGGTCTCTGTAATTATTCTGGCAGCTTCGGCACTATTTCAGATTGCAGCTTTGCAATGCTAGAACTGTGATTTATAAACCTGAAATATGCACATTATTCTAAAACAATATATTGCTATACAATAAATATTTATCAGACTGTCATCTTAGAAGTTGTTTCTTGGTTAGGTGGCTATATATATCTTTATGTTTGGTCGAAATTTGGATGGCACCCATGCAGGAAAAAATGGTGGGGAAAAAAAAGTTTGTGTCTTTGCTATCGTTGGTTAGCTAATAGATTTACATATGTGTCTTCCCTGTAAAACATTTAGAAAAAATCAGAAATGATGGCTGGATCACAAGATGTGTATCTTTCATCTGGTATGTCTTGACTTGTGATTTAATGATATTAGATGCTAGTATTTACTTGTGACGCTATGCTAGGCTATGCTAGTCAGCTTTTTTACTGGGGGGTCTCCCGGATCCGGGATGCTGTGCAAGTTAGAAGTTAAATATTTTTTTATTAACAGGGCAAGTAATTATGAAAACAAATTCTATTTACAATGACGGACACTGGGCAATTGCGCGCCGCCCTGTGGAGACTCCCTGCCGGTTGGATGCTGTTCACATGGCCGTTTCAACGGATCCAATGTGTATTTTGGAGTGTTTTTGCGTTGTTTGCTAAACATATTTGTAGATAATGTTTCTGCCACTGTCTCTTATGACCGAAAAGAGCTTCTGATATCAGAAACAGTGATTACTCACCTCGAACTGGACAAAAGATCTTTTCTTTAATGAGTCCGACGCGAAGAATATACTGTTTCCTGACAGGCCCCAAATCCCCGTTCCCCATTCACAGAAGAGGAGACGGAGATTTACCCAGGGCGTGCCTTGTGTATGATCTGGAATGCCTTGTAGGCGATGTGGATAACCCGGGCACTACCATCCCGTCCTTTGGCCAACGTGCAATCCACTGCGAGATAAACTGATGAGTTCCTTTCGAGACAATCCTACCAACGGGACATTAAAAACTGAATATCTTATGTTTCACCGAGGCGTGGACCTGAACGACGACATGGATAACACACCATTTTGGCTGGGTTTTCCAGTGCTCCAGTAAGACAGAACAATACCTCCCGGTAAGACGAGGGGGGGTTGTTATGTGTCTATTGTCAAAACAGCTGTAGTGGGCGATCGTCAAAGATATTGCTCGCCTGAGTACGCTTATCATAAGCTGTAGACTACACTATCGCACTATCACACTATCCCTCATAGATAGTCATTCCTAACCAACTTGCCCTCAAATACACTTCTGCTGTTTTCAACCAAGATCTCAGCGAGCCACTGCCTTCATTGCCTGCGTCCGTAATGGGTCCATTTTAATGCGGTCAAACGACCAACCCTCATCACTGTCAAACGCTCCCCTAAAACACTTCAAGCGAACAGGCCTTTCTAATCGACCTGGCCCGGGTATCCGGAAGGATATTGACCTCATCCCGTCAGAGAGTGCCCTGGTTATTCTTTAAAATGTCTTCCTCATTCGTGCATTCACCTTATGATATCCAGTGGAACACCACTTACATAGTGCATTAAACTCTTTTAAGGGGGGGGGGGGGGTAGAAGATTACTTATCTATTTCCTAGGTTATTCCTTTAAAGAGTGGGTTTCAGGTGTCTCCGGAAGGTGGTGATTGACCTCCGCTGACCTGGCGTCGGAGGGAGTTTGTTCCTCCATTGGGGTGCCAGAGCAGCGAACAGTTTTGACTGGGCTGAGCGGGAACTTGTACCTTCCTCAGAAGGTAGGAGGCGAGCAGGCCAGGAGGTGTATGAACGCAAGTTGCCCTTGTTTGGGTGTTAGGCCTGATCAGAGCCTGAAGTACGAGTGCCGTTCCCCTCACAGCTCCGTATGCAAGCACCGTGGTCTTGTAGCGGATTGCGAGCTTCAACTTGAAAGCCAGTGGAGAGAGCGGAAGGACGGGAGTTGACGTGAGCAGGAACTGAAGTTTGAACACCAGCGGGCTGCGGCATTCTGGATGAGTTGTAGGGGTTTAATGCACCGGCAGGGAGCCAGCCAACTACCATTCGAGGTTTTTCTTTATTTTACTATTTTCTACATTGTTATAATACATAGTGAAAACATTCAACTATGAAATAGAACCAGGAATCATTTAGTACCAAAAAGGTGTTAAACAAATCAAATAGATTTGAGATTCTTCATAAGTAGCCCACGCTTAATAGCGTTGAGCAATCAGGTTGTGTTTGACAAGGTAGGGTTAGTAAGCAGAAAGATAGCCCGTATTTGCGTTTAAGACAAAGTCGATATTATGGCAAAAACAGCTCTAATAAGGGAATGACAGTGCCATTAGACTTTAAGACATGAAGGTAAGTCAAATGTGGAAAATTTCTTCAAGTGCAGTCGTAAAAAACGCATCAAGCATATGATGAAACTGGCTCTCCATGAGGACCGCCACAGGAAAGGAAGACCAGAGTTACCTCTGCTTGCAGAGGATAAGTCATTTAGAGTTACCAGCCTCACCAAATTGCAGCCCAACTAAATGCTTCAGAGTTCATGTAACAGACACATCTCAGACATCAACTCTTCAGAGGAGACTGCGTGAATGCAGGCCTTCGTTGGTCGAATTGCTGCAAATAAACCACTACTTAAAGGACACCAATAAGAAGAAGAGTCCTGTTTGGGCAAGAAACATGAGCAATGGAAATTAGATCGGTGGAAATCTGTCCTTTGCGTCTGATGAGTCCAAAATTGAGATTTTTGGTTTGCAAACGGCGCGTCTTTTTGAGACGCAGAGTAGGTGAAGGCGGATGATCTCCGCATGTGTGGTCCCCACCTTGAAGCATGGAGGAGGAGGTGTGATGGTGTGGGGGTGCTTTGCTGGTGACTAACTGTTGGTGATGTTTTAGAATCACAGCACACTTAACCAGCATGGACTACCACAGCATTCTGCAGCGAACGCCCATCCCAACTGCTTTGAGCTTTGTGGGACTATCATTATTTTTCAACAGGACAATGACCCAACACACCTCCAGGCGTTGTAAGGGCTATTTGACCAAGAAGAAGAGTGATGGAGTGCTGCATCAGATGAGCGCTGGCTCCAAATCACCGACCTCAACCCAATTGAGATAGTTTGGGATGAGATGGACCTCAGAGTGAAGGAAAAGCAGCCAACAAGTGCTCCAGCATATGTGGGAACTCCTTCAGAATGTTGGAAAAGCATTCCAGCGTGAGCTGGTTGAGAGAATGACAAGACTGTGCAAAGCTGTCATCAAGGCAAGGGTGGCTACTTCTAAAATACTAAAATATATTTTAATTTTGCTTAACACTTTTTTGCTTAGTACATTATTTCCAAATGTGTTATTTCATAGTTTGAGTCTTCACTATTATGCTACTATGTAGAAAGAAGCCATGCGCAGATGCTAATTCCAGATGATTATAAAAAAATTCCTGCTATCAGATGAATCATCAACAGGGCCGCAAAGCCTCAATACAGTACTAAAGATTGGAATCCGTACTACACCTGCTCGTGACTCTGGTCAGATGTGGCAGGGCTTTGCAAACATATTACGTGACTACAAAGGAGAACCCATTCGCAAGCTGCCCAGTGCGCCGAGTCCTACCAGAGCGAGCTAAATGCCTTTCATGCTCTCCTCGAGGGCAAGCAACACCGAAGCATATAATATGAGACCACTATCTGTTCTGGATGACTGTGTGATCACGCTCTCCGTAGCTGATGTGAGCAAGACGTTAAACAGGTCAACATTCACAGGGCCGCGGGCAGACGGATTACCATGACGTGTACTCAGAGCATGCGCAACCAACTGGAAAGTGTCTTTACTGACATTTTCTAACCTTTCCCTGACGAGTCTGTATATACCTACATGTTTCAAGCAGACCACCATTTTCCCTGTGTTCCCAATAAAGCGAAGGTAACCTGTCTAAATGAACTACTGCCCGTAGCACTTCACCTGCTGTAGCAATAAGTCACTTGAAAGCGTGTCAATCAACACATCTATACCAGAAACCTAGACCACTCCAATTCGCATACGCCCCAACATATCCACAGGTGACGCAATCTGAATGCACTCCACACTACCCTTCCGACCTGGACAAAAGGATGAATATTGGTTCGATTTGGGATCCGGGTGCGCAGCGTTCTAAGGCACTTGCCTCTCAGTGCTAGAGGCCTTCACTACAGACCCTGGTTCAATTCCAGGCGTACCACAACGCTGTCGTGATGTGGATTGCCGCATAGGTGGCGCACAATTGAGCAGCGTCGTTCAGGTTTGTTCGGGTAGGCCGTCATTGTATATAAGAATTTTGTTCTTAACTGACTTTTCTAGTTAAATAAAGGTTAAATAAAATAAAAAAATGGCCTACAAGCTCATCGTTCAACACACATAGTGCCCACAAGCTCATCACCAAGCTAAGGACCCTGGACTAACAACTTCACTGCAACTGGATCCTGGACTTCTTGACGGCCAGCCCCCAGGTGTAAGGAGGCAACAACACATCCGCCATGCTGATCCTCAACACTGGGGCCCTAGGGTGAGTGCTTAGTCCCTCCTGTATCTCTGTTCACCCACGATTGCGGTACCAAACACCAAATCAACACCATCATCAAGTTGTTGATGACACAACGGCGGTAGGCCTTGATCACGACAACGATGAGACAGCCTATAGGGAGGAGGTCAGAGACCTGGCAGTGTGGTGCCAGGACAACAACCTTTCTCTCAACGTGAGCAAGACAAAGGAGCTGATCGTGGACTACAGGAAAAGGAGGGCCGAAAATGACAAAAACATCATGGTCCAAAAACCACCAAGACAGTCGTGAGGGGACGATAACGCTATTCAGGAGACTGAAAAGATTTGTTATGGGTCCCTCAGTTCCTCAAAAAGTTCCACAGCTGCACCAATTGAGAGCATCCTGACCGTTTGCAGTCACCGCTGGTACGGCAACTGCTCGGCATCCGACCTTATGGCACTACAGTAGGGTAGTGCGTACGACCCCAGTCATCACTGCCAAGATAAATGCTCATCCACAAGCTCTGCCATCCAGGACCTCTATTATTATGCCACATCAATATAGACTATCTGCTACCGCACGGCAACGCGGTTCCAGACACAAGTCGAGGTTCCAAAGGCTTCTTAATAGGCTTACTCCTCAAGCCTTAGACTGCTGAACAATAATCAATATGGCCACCTGCGACTATTTGCATTGACTCCTCCAAACCCGCTTTTTTTTACCCTGCTGCTCTGCTCGCTGTTGTTTAAACTATGGCATAGCACTTTACCTTACCTACATGTACCATATTCCATGTCAATTACCTCGACCAACCTGTATCCCGGCACATTGACTCGGTACCGTACAGCTGCCTGTATAGTTAGCCTTCAATATTGTACTTTTTTTGTGATATTTTATTATTTTACTTTAGTTTATTGGAAAATATTGTTTGTAAATCTTATTCTCTTAAAAGGCATGGTCGAGTGTAAGGGCTTGTAAGTAAGCATTTCACAGTAAAGTTCTACGCTCTGTTCTTATTTGGTGGCAAGTGAAAACATTTGATTTGATTTTTTTAAGGCTTTGCACTGGCTGCCTGAGGTTTTAAGATAATTTTAAAATTCTTCCGATTGGTTTTTAAATCATTCCATGATTGTTCACCCTCAATACATGTCAGACATGTTTTAAGTTATGTAACCCCAGTAGGTCCTCAGGGCCTCTGGCCTTTAACTTATCCAAAGCCTAGGACCAAATTGAATGGGAGAGAACAGCCTTAACTATCCAAAGCCTACGACCAGGAGGCAATGGAGAGGACAGCCTATTTAACTATATCCAGAAGCTAGGACAAAGAAACATGGAGAGACAGCCTTTTACTATCCCAAAGCCTAGACAAGAGGATGGAGAGACAGCATTTTAACTATCCAAACTTAGGACCTAGGAGCATTGGAAGACAGCCTTTAACTATCAAAAGGCCTATGGGACCAAGCAGGACATGGAGAGACAGCCTTTTAACTATCCAAACCTAGGACCAAAGAGATGGTAGAGACGCTTTTTAAACTATCGCCAAAGGCAGGACCAGGAGGCATGGAGAACACGTGTAGTTAACTTATGATCAGGCTCTGGAATAGCCTGCCAGATTAAACTGAGTGGGCCCTAACTGGGACATTGTTAAATGAAGGAGATCTTAAAAACTACCTTTTAGGGGCTTTAATTTTCCGTCAGGGGCTTTTATTCATTCAGCTTTTATTGTTAATTCCTTTAAGTTTTTAATCCTCTTACGTTTTTGTGTAGTATTGCACTTTTTCTATGTTGTGTTCATTTGTTTTTCCTGGAAGGATTTGCGTGTGGAGATCATGCCGTGAAATGTACTGTAGAATAAATGCTAGATTTTATTTAATGTACTGTATCTATAGGCTCAGTAGTACCGTCGTTGTTCTCCTTGGGAGAATGAGCTCTTCGACAGATGACCACCCTGCGTCTCGCCGCTCCGCTGGCTACAGGACACCTGCAAAGGGCTCAATGGAGTGGCACTGCCGCTGAGTCATCCGGGAGAGGTGTTCCAGTACAGCTTTGGTCTAGCTGCCCCTACAGGCAGCCCATACACACTGTTGGTGACGAGGACCCACACACTTTCTCCCCTATCTCTCCAGTGTATTTGTAATTTATGAGTGGAGTTCGGCCATTGTGTCCGCAAGGCAGCAGCTACTCTTCCTGGGTTTATTATGGTTCCCTTAGTTCCTGCCACAGGCAGCTAACTATCTTCGCTGGGGTTTATTATGGATCCCCATTTAGTTCCACTGGCCAAGCAGCAGCACTCTCCTGGGGTTATTTGGATCCCCCATTGTTCCTGCCAGGCAGCGAGCTATCTTCCTGGGGTTTATTTATGGATCCATTAGTATCTGCAAGGGCAGCAGCTGATCGTTCTGGGGTTTATTATGGATCCCCATAGTGTCCTGCAAGAGGCCAGCTACTCTTCCTGGTTATTAGGGTTCCCCATTGTTCTCCAGGCAGCAGCTACTGCTTCCTGGGGTTATTATGGATCCCGATTAGTTCGCTTGCCCAGGCACGCTACTCTTGCCTGGGGTTATATAGTGGTTCCCATTAGTTTCTGCCAAGGCGAGCAGGCTATTCTTCTTGGGTCCAAACATATTAAAGCACTTTAATTACCATATAAATAACGTAAATATAAAACTGTACATCATATTAAAATGCATTACACCACTACATACTACAATACAAATGTTTAATACCACCACACAACAATATCACAATGTATGGTGTGTGTACCTTTGGTGTCTCTTCACAGTCCCCGTGTTCCATAAAGGTATTGTTACAGTTTGTGTCAAATCTGATTTCTAGCTGCTTGCTCAGTTACCTGATGCTGAATGAGTAGTCATAGCTCTATGTGGTTACTGTGCGCCTATAGTCTGTTCTTGGACTGGGACTGTGAAGCGAGACCTCTGTGCTGCATGTTTGTGGGTAGGCATGGTGTGCCGGGATGTGTGCCAGTATTTTAAAAGACGCATCGTACATTAGCTTGTCAACAGCCGTCTTACAAAAAACAAGTAGTGATGAAGTCAATCTCTCCTCGCAACTTGATCAGGAGAGCTGACATGCATGTCATTAATGTCTACTCTCTGTGACTTTGGGTAAGGGCCAGCGCCGTGCTGCGGCCTGTTTGAGCCAACCTGCAATTTTCCCAAGTCCCTCTTTTGGCACCTGACACATACCGCGTGGGTTATATTAGATGTATAATAGTGATATGGATGAAACCCCATCTTCCTCCCTCCCATGCTCTCTCGCGCCTCTCTCTCTCTCTCTCCTCCAGTGGGAAGCGCTATTCAGTTGGTTCCAGACCCCCCCCCTCTCTTCTTCTCTCTGCCTCTCCTTCTCTCCGCTCTTCTCTTCTCCTCTCTCTCTTCTCTCTCTCTCTCTCTCTCTCTCTCTTCTCTCTCTCTTCTCTCTCTCTCTCGTCCTTCTCTCTCTCTCTCTCTCTCGTCTCTTCTCCTATCTCTTCTCTCTCTCTCTCGTTCTCTCTCTCTCTCTCTCTCTTCTCTCCTCTCTCCTCTCTCTCTCGTCTTCCTCTCGTCTCTCTCGTTCTCCTCTGCTTTCTCTCGCCTCTCTCTCTCTCTCTCTCTCCAGTGGGTAGGCGTCTATTTCCAGTGGTCCAGACCCCCCCGTCTCTCGCTCTCTCTCTCCTCTCCGTCTCTCTCTCTCTCTCCTCTCTCTCCAGTGGGTAGGCCTATTCCAGGTGATCCCAGACCCCCCCTCTCTTCTCTCCAGTGGTAGGTCTATCCAGTGGTCCAGACCCCCCTCCTCTCTCTCTCCAGTGGTAGCCTATTCCAGTGGTCTATACCCCCTCTCTCTCTCAGTGGGGTAGGTCTATTCCAGAGGTCCAGACCCCCCCTCCTCTCTTCCAGTGGGTAGTCGATTCCGTGGTTCCAGACCCCCCCCTCTCTCTCTCCAGTGGAAGGTCTATGCAGGGTCCAGACCCCCGCCTCTCTCTCCAGTGGGAGTCTCTTCCAGTGGTCCAGACCCCCTCATCTCTCTCTCCCTGGGTAGGCTATTCCAGTGATCCAGACCCCGCTCTCTCTCTCTTCTCCGATGGGTAGGTCTATTCCAGTGGTCCAGACCCCCCTCTCTCTCTTTCTCTCCAGTGGTAGGTCTAGTCCAGTATCCAGACCCCCCTCTCCTCTCTCTCTCCAGTGGGTAGCCTATTCCAGTGATCCAGACCCCCTCTGAGAGAGAGAGAGGGGGGTCTGGACCACTGGAGAGAGAGAGAGAGAGAGAGAGAGAGAGAGAGAGAGGGGGTAGAGAGATGGGAGGGAGGAAGAGGTTTCATCCATATCTATATAACATCTATATAACCCACTGGGATGGTCAGGTGCCACAAAGAGGGACTTGGGAAAATTGCAGTTGGCTCAGAACAGGGCAGCACGGCTGGCCCTTACAAGTACACAGAGAGCTGACATTAATGACATGCATGTCAGTCTCTCCTGGATCAAAGTGGAGGAGAGATTGACTTCATCACTACTTGTTTTTGTAAGAGGTGTTGACAAGCTGAATGTACCGAGCTGTCTGTTTAAAATACTGGCACACATCCCGGACACCCATGCCTACCCCACAAGACATGCCACCAGAGGTCTCTTCACAGTCCCCAAGTCAAGAACAGACTATAGGAGGCGCACAGTACCACATAGGGCCATGACTACTCTATTCCACATCAGGTAACTGATGCAAGCAGTAGAATCAGATTTGAAAGAACTGGTAAAAATACACTTTATGGAACAACGGGGACTGTGAAGAGACACACAAAGGTACAGACACACTCATACATTGTGATATTGTTGTGTGGTGGTATTAAACATTTTGTATTGTAGATATGTAGTGGTGTAATCATTTTATATGATGTACAGTTTTATATTTAGTTTTATATGTAATATAAGTGCTTTAATATGTTTGGACCCCAAGAAGAGTAGCTGCTGCCTTGGCAGGAACTAATGGGGATCCATAATAAACCCCAGGAAGAGTAGTTGCTGCCTTGGCAGGAACTAATGGGGAACCATAATAAACCCCAGGAAGAGTAGCTGCTGCCTTGGCAGGAACTAATGGGGATCCATCATAAATACAAATACACTGGAGAGATAGGGGAGAAAGTGTGTGTGTGTCTCGTACCAACAGTGTGTATGGGCTGTCTGTAGGGCAGTAGACCAAAGCTGTACTGGAACACTCCTCTCCCGGTGAACAGCGGCAGTGCCACTCCCATGAGCCTTTGCAGGTGGTCCTGTAGCCAGCGGAGCGGCGAGCCGGCAGGGTTGGTCATCTGGTCGAAGAGCTCATTCTCCCCAAAGGAGAACACGGGTACTAACTGAGCCCTATAGATACAGTACATTAACATAAAATCTAGCTTTATTTCTACAGTACATTTCAGGCATGGATTCAACGCAATGCGCTTCACAGGAAAAAACAAATGAAAAAACATAGAAAAAATGTGCAATACTACACAACAAACGTAAGAGGATTAAAAACTAAAGAATAACAATAAAAGCTGAATGAATAAAAGCACCCTGAGGAAAATTAAAGCTAAAAAGGTATGTTTTAAGATCTCTTTTAAAAATGTCCCCAGTTAGGGCCCCTCAGGTTATCTGGCAGGCTATTCCAGAGGCTGGGTCATAGTAACTAAAGGCTGTCTCTCCATGCCTCGAAATAAGTCAGTCAAAAGTCTGGAGACCAACTACCTTTAATTTACATTTAGTCATTTAGGCAGACGCGCTTAATCCAAGCGACTTACAAATTGTGCATTCAGCTTCTTGATGTCCAGGCTGCGTAACAAAACCTAAGCTGATTAAACACTATAGTTCCGTATACGCTTCTAAGACTCGCTTTCTCGTACAGCGGGTATAGGCAGCAGGGGTTATAGGAAGGAATTGGTTTCAGTAACGCATTTAGTGTTATGCCTAAGATTTGTGTGTATTCTTATTCTGGCTAAGTTAGTGATAGGCTGCATGTGAAACTGTTGCTATAATCCGGAGAGTGGTAGGTGGTTTGTCAGAAGGTTCACATTGGTATCGTGTCCTGTTCGGATAGGTGGTGATCCGTTTTTTCGTTCGAACAAGTGCTCGCGCATGAAACTTATGGGCGCAGGCGCTGTCGCGTGTGCGAAGGTTTTGGAAATGTTTTGAGCGTTATAGGGTCTCGTGTCCCTTGGTAGAGATTGTTGTCCAGAGTGGAGCGAACAGCTCTAATTCGACTATGTGCCGGCTGAGCCGGTGTTTCTACAAATGTACTTCGAGTTTTTTTTCTCAGAGGTAGGGAGGCGAGCAGGCGGAGAAGGGTGGATGACGCAGTGGCCCTTGTTTGGGGTGCTGTTAACGAGGAGCACTGATCTTAGGTAGCTCATGAAGATGGTATACGGACGCTGTTCGCCACTTTCTGAGTTCGCCAGCACCATAGCTTCAGGCTGCTTATCTAATTGGGTTGCACAATGCTCCTGTTATTAGCATAGAACTCACCGTTTATAGTGAGCTTTATATGGTGTAACAAGAGCTGGTCATGCCCTGTTGTGTCATGTCCTGTCAGGGCACACCAATCTGGCTACTTCCGCAACAGAAGCCATATCCAAAAACCGGTAGGAGGGAGAGGAAGACAACGACAGGATAGGGCGAGATAGTTCGGTGGTTGGAGCGGTAAGCAGGCGAGAGTTGACGGTGAACGAGGCAGAGAACCTCTCTGTGGAATGTGGTAGATTGAACACCAGGGGCTGCCGGCATTCTGGATGAGTTGTAGGGGTTTAATGCACAGGCAGGGGCCCAGCCACTACCATTCGAGGTTTTTCTTATTTTTACTATTTTCTACTTGTTATAATAATAGTGAAAACACTCATCTATGAAATAGACACCATGGAATCATGTTAGTAACCAAAAAGGTGTTAAACAAATCAAATAGATTTGAGATTACTTCATAAGTAGCCCACGCTTAATAGCGGTCTTGACAATCAGTTTGTGTTTGACAAGGTAGGGTTAGTAAGCAAGATAGCCATTTGCGTTTAAAGACAAACGTGATATTATGGGCAAAAACAGCTCTAATAAGGGAATGACAGTGCCATTATGACTTTAGACATGAAGGTAAGTCAAGTGTGGAAATTTCTTCAAGTGTCAGTCGTAAAGAAACGCATGCAAGCATTGATGAAACTGGCCTCTCATGAGGACGCCCACAGGAAAGGAAGACCAGAGTTCCTCTGCTTGCAGAGGATAAGTTATTTAGAGTTACCAGCCTCACAAATTGCAGCCCAACTAAATGGCTTCAGAGTTCATGTAACAGACACATCTCACATCAACTCTTCAGAGGAGACTGCGTGAATCAGGTTCCTTGTGTGGTCGAATTGCTGCAAATAAAACCACTACTTAAAGGACACCAATAAGAAGAAGAGTGCTGTTTTGGGCAGAAACATGAGCATGGAAATTAGATCGGTGGAAATCTGTCTTTGGCGTCTGATGAGTCAAAATTTGAGATTTTTGGTTCCAAACGGCGGCGTCTTTTTGAGACGCAGAGTAGGTGAAGGGCGGATGATCTCCGCATGTGTGGTCCCCACCTTGAGATGGAGGAGGAGGTGTGATGGTGTGGCGGGTGCTTTGCTGGTGACATACGCTGTTGGTGATTTCTTTAGAATTCACAGCACACTTAACCAGCATGACTACCACAGCATTCTGAGCGCAGCCGCATCCAACTGCTTTGAGCTTTGTGGGACTATCATGTATTTTTCAAACAGGAAATGACGCCACCCACCTCAGCGCTGTGAAGGGCTATTTGACCAAGAAGAAGAGTGATGGAGTGCTGCTCAGATGAGCCTGGCCTCCAACTCACCGACCTCAACCGCCAATTGAGATAGTTTGGGATGAGTTGGACCTCAGAGTGAAGGAAAGCAGCCAACAAGTGCTCAGCATATGTGGGAACTTCCTTCAGATGTTGGAAAAGCATTCCGGTGAGCTGGTTGAGAGAATGACAGACTGTGCAAAGCTGTCATCAAGGCAAGGGTGGCTACTTCTAAGATACTAAAATATTTTAATTTGCTTAACACTTTTTTGCTTAGTACATATATTCCAAATGTGTTATTTCATAGTTTGATGTCTTCCTATTATGCTACTATGTAGAAAAGCCATGCGAGATGCTAATCCAGATGATTATAAAAAATCCTGCTATCAGATGAATCATCAAAGGGCAAAGCCTCAATACAGTTACTAAGATTGGAATCCTACTACACCTGCTCTGACTCTGGTCAGATGTGGCAGGGCTTTGCAAAATATTACGTGACTACAAAGGGAAACCCATTCGCAAGCTGCCCAGTGAGCGGCGAGCCTACAGAGCGAGCTAAATGCCTTTCATGTCTCCTCGAGGCAAGCAACACCGAAGCATATATATGAGACCACTATCTGTTCTGGATGACTGTGTGATCACGCTCTCCGTAGCTGATGTGAGCAAGAGGTTAAACAGGTCAACATTCACAGGGCCGCGGGCAGACGGATTACCAGGACGTGTACTCAGAGATGCGCAGACCAACTGGAAAGTGTCTTTACTGACATTTTCAACCTTTCCTGACGGAGTCTGTTATACCTACATGTTTCAAGCAGACCACCATTTTCCCTGTGCCAATAAAGCGAAGGTAACCTGTCTAAATGACTACTGCCCGTAGCATTCACCTCTGTAGCAATGAAGTCACTTGAAAGCGTGTCAATCAACACATCATACCAGAAACCCTAGACCACTCCAATTCGCATACGCCCAACATATCCACAGGTGACGCAATCTGAATGAGCTCCACACTACCTTTCACCTGGACAAAAGGATGAATATTGTTCATTTGGGGATCCGGGTGGCGCAGCGTTCTAGAGGCACTTGCCTCTCAGTGCTAGAGGCCTTCACTACAGACCCTGGTTCAATTCCAGGCTGTAGTCACAACGGTCGTGATTGGATTGCCCATAGGGTGGCGCACAATTGGAGCAGCGTCGTTCAGGTTTGTTCGGGTAGGGGCGTCATTGTATATAAGAATTGTTCTTAACTGACTTTTCTAGTTAAATAAAGGTTAAATAAATAAAAAATGGCCTAGCTCATCGTTCAACACCATAGTGCCCACAAGGCTCATCACCAGCTAAGGACCCTGGACTACAACCTTCACTGAACATGGATCCTGGACTTCTTGACGGGCCACCCAGGTGGTAAGGGTGGCAACAACACATCCGCCATGCTGTCCTAACACTGGGGCCCTCAGGGGTGAGTGCTTAGTCCCTCCTGTACTCTCTGTTCGCCACGATTGCGTACCAAACACAAATCCAACACATCATCAAGTTTGTTGATGAACACAACGGCGTAGGTGCTGATCACGACAACGATGAGACAGCCTTAGGGAGGAGGTCGAGACCTGGCAGTGTGGTGCCAGGACACAACCTTTCTCTCAACGTGAGCAAGACAAGGAGCTGATCGTGGACTACAGGAAAAGGAGGGCCGAAAATGACACAAACCTCATGGTCAAACACAAGAGTCGTGAGGGGACGATAACGCTATTCAGGAGATGAAAAGATTTGTTATGGGTCCCGTCAGTTCCTCAAAAGTTCCACAGCTGCACCATTGAGAGCATCCTGACGCGTTTGCATCACGCTGGTACGTGCACTGCTCGGCATCCGACCTTATGGCACTACAGAGGGTAAGTGGGCGTACGCCCAGTAGCTCACTTATGCCAAGATATAAGTACAGAGATAATACAAGGATAAGCTATCGCCAATAACAGATAATCTATCCCAAAGCCTAGGACCAAGAGAATGGAGATGGACAGCCGTTTAACTATCCCAAAGCCATAGGACCGAGGAGGCAGGAGAGACAGCCCTTTTAACTATGCCACAAAGACCTAGGACGACGAACGCATCGGAGAGACAGCTCTTTTAACTATCTCAATAGCCTAAGGGAGGACCGAAGGAGCATAGGAGAGAGCAAGCCTTTAGATATACATCGCAAGGCTAGGACCAAGAGGCATGGAGAGACCAACGCCTTTTGTAAGCTATCCCAAGCTGAGGACCAGGAGGGCAATGGAGAGACAGCCTTTTAAACTAGTCCCAGAAGCCATGAGTGAGAAGGAGACTGGAGATGACATGCCTTTTAATATCCAAATGCCAGACTCTAGGAGGCATGGAGGCAGCCT
>NW_019943301.1:198391-205545 GCF_002910315.2 Salvelinus sp. IW2-2015
AAAAGGCTGTCTCTCCATGCCTCCTGGTCCTAGGCTTTGGGATAGTTAAAAGGCTGTCTCTCCATGTCTCTTGGTCCTAGGCTTTGGGATAGTTAAAAGGCCAGAGGACCTGAGGGACCTACTGGGTACATAACTTAAAACATGTCTGACATGTATTGGGGTGAACAATCATGGATTGATTTAAAAACCAATGGAAGAATTTTAAAATTAATCTTAAAAACTCACAGGCAGCCAGTGCAGAGCCTTTAAAATCAAATCAAATGTTTGTCACTTGCACCAAATAGAACAGGCGTAGAACTTACTGTGAAATGCTTACTTACAAGCCCTTAACCGACCATGCCGTTTTAAGAGAATAAGATTTAAGAAAATATTTTCCAAATAAACTAAAGTAAAAATAAATAAAATATCACAATAAAAAGTACAATATTGAGGCTATATACAGGGGGTACCGGTACCGAGTCAATGTGCCGGGATACAGGTTAGTCGAGGTAATTGAGGTAATATGTACATGTAGGTAAGGGTAAAGTGACTATGCATAGTTAATAAACAGCGAGCAGCAGCAGGGTAAAAAACAAAAGGGGTTGAGGGGTCAATGCAAATAGTCCAGGTGGCCATTTGATTAATTGTTCAGCAGTCTAATGGCTTGGAGGTAGAAGCTATTAAGAAGCCTTTTGGACCTAGACTTGGTGCTCTGGAACCGCTTGCCGTGCGGTAGCAGATAGTCTATGACTTGAGTGGCTAATATAGAGGTCCTGGATGGCAAGAGGCTTGGTGGATGGATTATCTTGGCAGTGATGTACTGGGTCGTACGCACTACCCTCTGTAGTGCCATAAGGTCGGATGCCGAGCAGTTGCCGTACCAGGCGGTGATGCAAACGGTCAGGATGCTCTCAATGGTGCAGCTGTGGAACTTTTTGAGGAACTGGGGACCCATAACAAATCTTTTCAGTCTCCTGAATAGGCGTTATCGTCCCCTCACGACTGTCTTGGTGTGTTTGGACCATGATGGTTTGTTGGTCATTTTCGGCCCTCCTTTTCCTGTAGTCCACGATCAGCTCCTTTGTCTTGCTCACGTTGAGAGAAAGGTTGTTGTCCTGGCACCACACTGCCAGGTCTCTGACCTCCTCCCTATAGGCTGTCTCATCGTTGTCGTGATCAGGCCTACCGCCGTTGTGTCATCAACAAACTTGATGATGGTGTTGGATTTGTGTTTGGCTACGCAATCGTGGGTGAACAGAGAGTACAGGAGGGGACTAAGCACTCACCCCTGAGGGGCCCCAGTGTTGAGGATCAGCATGGCGGATGTGTTGTTGCCTACCCTTACCACCTGGGGGTGGCCCGTCAAGAAGTCCAGGATCCAGTTGCAGGTGAAGGTGTTTAGTCCCAGGGTCCTTAGCTTGGTGATGAGCTTTGTGGGCACTATGGTGTTGAACGATGAGCTGTAGGCCATTTTTTWATTTTATTTAACCTTTATTTAACTAGAAAAGTCAGTTAAGAACAAATTCTTATATACAATGACGGCCTACCCCGAACAAACCTGAACGACGCTGCTCCAATTGTGCGCCACCCTATGGGAATCCCAATCACGACCGGTTGTGGTACAGCCTGGAATTGAACCAGGGTCTGTAGTGAAGGCCTCTAGCACTGAGAGGCAGTGCCTTAGAACGCTGCGCCACCCGGGATCCCCAAATGAACAATATTCATCCTTTTGTCCAGGTGGGAAAGGGTAGTGTGGAGTGCATTTCAGATTGCGTCACCTGTGGATATGTTGGGGCGGTATGCGAATTGGAGTGGGTCTAGGGTTTCTGGWATGATGGTGTTGATTGACCACGCTTTCAAGTGACTTCATTGCTACAGAGGTGAGTGCTACGGGGCAGTAGTCATTTAGACAGGTTACCTTCGCTTTATTGGGCACAGGGAAAATGGTGGTCTGCTTGAAACATGTAGGTATTACAGACTCGGTCAGGGAAAGGTTGAAAATGTCAGTAAAGACACTTTCCAGTTGGTCTGCGCATGCTCTGAGTACACGTCCTGGTAATCCGTCTTGCCCGCGGCCCTGTGAATGTTGACCTGTTTAACGGTCTTGCTCACATCAGCTACGGAGAGCGTGATCACACAGTCATCCAGAACAGATAGTGGTCTCGTATTATATGCTTCGGTGTTGCTTGCCTCGAGGAGAGCATGAAAGGCATTTAGCTCGTCTGGTAGGCTCGCGTCACTGGGCAGCTTGCGAATGGGTTTCCCTTTGTAGTCCGTAATAGTTTGCAAGCCCTGCCACATYTGACCAGAGTCAGAGCAGGTGTAGTAGGATTCAATCTTAGTACTGTATTGAGGCTTTGCCTGTTTGATGATTCATCTGATAGCAGGATTTTTTATAATCATCTGGATTAGCATCTCGCATGGCTTTTCTACATAGTAGCATAATAGTGAAGACATCAAACTATGAAATAACACATTTGGAATAATGTACTAAGCAAAAAAGTGTTAAGCAAATTAAAATATATTTTATATTTTAGAAGTAGCCACCCTTTGCCTTGATGACAGCTTTGCACAGTCTTGTCATTCTCTCAACCAGCTTCACCTGGAATGCTTTTCCAACATTCTTGAAGGAGTTCCCACATATGCTGAGCACTTGTTGGCTGCTTTTCCTTCACTCTGAGGTCCAACTCATCCCAAACTATCTCAATTGGGTTGAGGTCGGGTGATTGTGGAGGCCAGGTCATCTGATGCAGCACTCCATCACTCTTCTTCTTGGTCAAATAGCCCTTACACAGCCTGGAGGTGTGTTGGGTCATTGTCCTGTTGAAAAATACATGATAGTCCCACAAAGCTCAAAGCAGTTGGGATGGCGTGTCGCTGCAGAATGCTGTGGTAGTCATGCTGGTTAAGTGTGCTGTGAATTCTAAAGAAATCACCAACAGTGTCACCAGCAAAGCACCCCCACACCATCACACCTCCTCCTCCATGCTTCAAGGTGGGAACCACACATGCGGAGATCATCCGTTCACCTACTCTGCGTCTCACTTTCGACTCACGCTGTGACCTGGCGTCGTGAGGGAGTTTGTTCTCCAATTGGGGTGCCAGAGAGCGAACAGTTTTGACTGGGCTGACGGGTTCTGTACATCCTCAAGGTAGGAGGCGAGCAGGCCAGAGGTGTGAATGAACCAGCAGTGCCTTGTGTGGGTGTAGGGCCTGATCAGAGCCTGAAGGTACGGAGGTGCCGTTCCCCTCACAGCTCCGTAGGCAAGCACCGTGGTCTTGTAGCGGATGCGAGCTTCAACTGGAAGCCAGTGGAGAGAGCGGAGGAGCGGGGTGACGTGAGAGAACTTGGGAGATGGTTGAACACCCAGACGGGCTCCGGCATTCTGGATGAGTTGTAGGGGTTTAATGGCACAGGCGAGGAGCCCAGCCAACTACTCATTCGAGGGTTTTTCTTTATTTTTACTATTTTCTACATTGTATAATATAGTGAAAACATCAAAACTATGAAATAACACACATGGAATCATTGTAACCAAAAAAAGTGTTAAACAATCAAAATGATTTGAGATTCTCAAAGTAGCCACCTTAATGCGTTTGACCAATCATGTTGGTTGTGACAAGGTAGGGTTAGTAAACAGAAGATAGCCCTATTTTGGTTTAAAGACAAAGTCGATATTATGGCAAAAACAGCTCTAATAAGGGAAATGCAGTCCATCTATTTGATTAAGACAGAAGGTAAGTCAATGTGGAAAATTTCTTCAAGTGCAGCCGTAAAAACCATCAAGCACTATGATGAAACTGGCTCTCATGAGGACCGCCACAGGAAAGGAAGACCCAGAGTTACCTCTGCTGCAGAGGATAAGTTCATTAGAGTTACCAGCCTCACAAATTGCAGCCCAACTAAATGCTTCAGAGTTATTAACAGACACAATCTCAACATCAACTTTCAGAGAGAACTGCGTGAATCAGGCCTTCGTGGTCGAATTGCTGCAAAAAACCACTACTAAAGGACACCAATGAGAAGAAGAGTCCTGTTTGGGCCAAGAAACATGAGCAATGGAAATTAGATCGGTGGAAATCTGTCCTTTGGTCTGATGAGTCCAAAATTGAGATTTTTGGTTCCAACGGCGCGTCTTTTTGAGACGCAGAGTAGGTGAACGGGAATCCTCGCATGTGTGGTTCCAACCTTTGAAGCATGGAGGAGGAGGTGTGATGGTGTGGGGTGCTTTGCTGGTGACACTGTGTGTGATTCTTTAGAATACCAGACACTTAACCAGCAATGACTACCACAGCATTCTGCAAGCGACACGCCATCCCAACTGCTGAGCACTTTGTGGGACTATCATGATATTTCAACAGACAATGACCAACACACCTCCAGGCTGTGTAAGGGCTATTTGACCAGAGAAGAGTGATGGAGTGCTGCATCAGATGACCTGGCCTCCAAACACCCGACCTCAACCCAATTGAGAATATTGGTGATGAGTGGACCTCAGAGGAAGGAAAAGCAGCCAACAAGTGCTCAGCATATGTGGGAACTCCTTCAGAATGTTGGAAAAGCATTCCAGGTGAAGCGTGTTGAGAGAATGAAAGACTGTGCAAGCTCGTCATCAAGGCAAAGGTGGCTACTTCTAAATATAAATATTTTAATTTGCTTAACACTTTTTTGCTTAGTACATTATTCCAAAGTGTATTCATAGTTTGATGTTCACTATTATCTACTATGATAAAAAGCCATGCGAGATGCTATATCCAGATGATTATAAAAAATCCTGCTATCAGATGAAATACATCAAACAGGCCAAAGCCTCAATACAGACTAAAGATTGATCCTACTAACACCTGCTCTGCTGGCACAATGTGGCAGGGCTTGCAAAACTATTACGGACTACAAAGGAAACCATTCGCAAGCTGCCCAGTGACGCGAGCCTACCAGACGAGCTAAATGCCTTTCATGCTCTCCTCGAGCAAGCAACACCGAAGCATATAATATAAGACCACTATCTGTTCTGGATGACTGTGTGATCACGCTCTCCGTAGCTGATGTGAGCAAGACCGTTAAACAGGTCAACATCACAGGGCCGCGGGAGACGAACCAGGACGTCGACAGACGTGCCAGAGACACCAAATCGGCAACCAACTGGGTGGTTTACTGACATTTTCACCTTTCCCTGACCGAGTCTGTAATACCTACATGTTTCAAGACAGAATCCACCATGTTGTCCCGTGATCCCATAAAGCGAAGGTAACCTGTCTAAATGACTACTGCCCCCGTGCACTCACCTCTGTAGCAATGAAGTCACTTGAAAGCGTGGTCACATCAAACACCAGTAATTACCCAGACCCACTGAACCCAATTCGCATACCGCCCAACATATCCACAGGTGACGCAATCTGAAAATGCACCTCCACACTACCCTTCCCACCTGGACAAAAGGATGAATATTGTTCATTTGGGGATCCCGGGTGGCGCAGCGTTCTAAGGCACTGCCTCTCAGTGCTAGAGGCCTTACTACAGACCCTGGTTCAATCCAGGCTGTACCACAACCGTCGTGATTGGGATTCCCATATGGGCGCACAATGGAGAGCTCTAGTGTCATTGAATTTCGGTAGACAATCATTAAAGTCAATATTAAGAATCTGTTCTTAAACTACCACGGGCTTTATGCCTGGACACGTTCAGATCTGTGCGACGGCTCTTTTTTTTTTCCCAACTTGGATATTAAAAGAAGCGTAAAACGTGTATTTCCCGATCACGATAATTGGACGATATTCACATAACGTACGAAAATAGTTCACCATTGGACAAATCATGGGGCAATCTAGATCTAAAGGAAACCAGTAGCCTACATTTTCACACAGACGCGCGCCAAAAGTGATCTTCTACTGCCTTGGATGGTGCAAAGTGCATATTACGCCTAAAGGCAAATTGCAGAACCCTAGAGAGCCCCCAACCCACCCAAAATATTTACGTTCAAAACTCAGAAAAGCACGATGATCAGTCTCATAACAATGAACAATTCGAATCTGACAGAAGACCACGTTCACAGGATAGACTAGATCCATCAGCATTGAGGCATAACCCTTGCAAACAATGTACGTGTAGAGCTGAACAGGCATGTTTGACTTTTTGTTGTTGTTTTCGTCAAAAAAGGAGGAAGTGTGCACTGAATATTGGTGAGCCAATTCGTAGAGTCCTACCCTTCAAAACACGTAAGATGCTATTGCAGTAAGGGCAAATGTCGTGTGAGACTCTTAAAGATAGAATATATTGTGGCAGAACAACTACCTCTTTGACATGCTGAAAAGGGAAAATGTCAAGCTTACTCATTAGGCACTCTCTATCTGTAGTGTTCGTACTGTTGGCCAAAAGAAAACAAGAAACCTCCTGAACGTGACCCAGCATAAGCCTGTGGTGGATGTGTTTCTTACCTGTAATATTACACTCGATCATGTAAGATGGCCGTAGCGAAAGAATGTGGACTTTCCCATCGCCCTATGAGAACGCGTCGACTGTCTAGCCATCGACTATAGATCTGGAAAGACACCAACCAGAAAGAACAGGCACAACCATTACAGAGCGCAACAAGTAAACATTAGATAAGCGTCCACATTTCACATCGTCTTATCTGAAGTTTATTGTCTAAATTTTAATGCAGCCACGTGCAGTGGGTCCAATGGTTATCTCTATCAAACGTGGTGGGCAGCGTTTCCCCCTTGGTTTGCCTAGTTTTTCCTTTCCTCTTGACAATTTGTGAGAGAACACAAAGGCCCCTCCTGGCAGCCGTCCTTGTTTCACCGTGGTGAAGAAGCTTCCGATTGTGGAATGGTTTCCCATGGATGATTCACCCACAACTTGCTGTTCCCCTTCGACATCTGTTGTGGAAGGAGGAGAAAAGGGTTGTTTAACTAGGTTACTTTAACAGATTTTCACCACCAGGCTTTTTGTCTTGCAACGGCGCGTATGGATCTGTTACGACAAAGTGTTTTATAGTAAGTGTTATAACACAATGTGTTGAGCCTATCAAGACAAGAAACGTCTTGGCCTGCGCTGTGATCAAGCATGGCTACAATTGACTGCTATAATATGTGTGACCAGAATGAGCCCTAAGATATTTGGCCTTTCAGCTCAACAATTGGGGCAATAAGGCGCATGATATCAGGTACTTAAC
>NW_019943301.1:205570-211944 GCF_002910315.2 Salvelinus sp. IW2-2015
TGACCCGCCTTCCCCGGATGTCCAGAACCAATTGAGAAATTGAATGAGTTTCTACGTAGATGCTCAGACCTTATAAAAGTCATGGCGGGGAGCGCGCCTTTCGACGTTTGTCAAGACGCAATTGAGAAACCTCAGGATGCATGCTCAAAAAGCTCCTTATAGCCTAAGTTATATCCGTCATGTGATTTATTTAAACATCATAAACGAAGTTATTTAAACCGAGTATATCAGGTTTATGCGAGTATATCAATTTTCGGGAATTCCCTTAGTATTGCGTTTTGAGATTTGGATGTCTGCGCCACATAGCTGTTGTTAGCTGCTAGTTCCAAAGTTTGAATGACGACTTTGACAACGCAGAGCAAACGATCTTTGGACAAAGGACACCTTGCCCAAGATTCTGATGGAAGCTCGTCCAAAAGTAAGAAGCTATTTATGATGTATGCCGTATTTAGTGGAAAAATGTAAATGGGTTTGTCCGCCATTAATTTGCCGGCAACTAGTCTGGCTGTTAACGCACCACTGTATAGTCTAGTAACGTTAATTTAAAAAATCTAACTCAGCGGTTGCATTAATAACTAATGCATCTTTCATTTTGCTGTACCAACCTGATTTTTTTTGTCAACATAACGATTATTTATCGATTTAGATTTAGTGCTCTCCAAAAAGATGCGCCGGCCAGAATGCCATTGAACTGTTGCGACTGATCACATCTGTATAACCACGATTTGCTCTAAATATGCACATTTTCGAACAAAACCTATATGCATTGTGTTAATATGGATTGTTACAGGACTTCATCGATGAACAAGTATATCAAGGTTTAGTCAAAAAAATTATATATATTTGCTGGATTTACGATCGGCTAAACCTTGCTGCTGGTAAATTGCTTGTGTGTCTGCTATTGTGGTAACTAATATAATGCTGATATTGTTTTTCGCTGTAAAACACTTAAAAAATCTGAAATATGGCTGGATCTCCACAAGATGTTGGGCTTTCATTTGCCGTACGCGTCTGTTATTTTCAGAACTGTTTTAAGAGGAGTAATTAGTATTTGAACGTTGGTCTCTGTAATTATTCTGGCCAGCTTCGGCACTATTTCAGATTGCAGCTGCAATGTAGAACTGTGATTTATAACCTGAATATGCACATTATTTAAAACAATAATTGCTATACAATAAATATGTTATCAGACTGTCATCTTATGAAGTTGTTTCTTGGTTAGTGGCTATAGTATATCTTTATTTGGTCGAAATTTGGATGGCTACCCATGCAGGAAAAAAATGGTGGGGAAAAAAAAGTTTGTGTCTTTTGCTATCGTTGGTTAGCTAATAGATTTACATATGTGTCTTCCCTGTAAAACATTTAAAAAAATCAGAAATGATGGCTGGATTCACAAGATGTGTATCTTTCATCTGGTGTCTTGACTTGTGATTTAATGATATTTAGATGCTAGTATTTACTTGTGACGCTATGCTAGGCTATGCTAGTCAGCTTTTTTACTGGGGGGTCTCCCGGATCCGGGATGCTGTGCAAGTAGAAGTTAAATATTTTTTTATTTAACTAGGCAAGTAATTTATGAAAACAAATTCTATTTACAATGACGACACTGGGCAATTGCGCGCCGCCCTGTGGGACTCCCTGCCGGTTGTGATGCTGTACTCACATGGCCGTTTCACGGATCCAATGTGTATTTTGGAGTGTTTTTTTGCGTTGTTTGTAACATATTTTGTAGATAATGTTTCTGCCACTGTCTCTTATGACGAAAAGAGCTTCTGATATCAGACAGTGATTACTCACCTCGAACTGGACAAAGATCTTTTCTTTAATGAGTCCGACGCGAAGAACTATACTGTTTCCTGACAGGCCCAAATCCCGTCCCATTCACATGAAGAGGAGACGGAGATACAGGGGTGCCTTGTGATGATCTGGAATGCCTGTAGGCGATGTGGATAACCCGGCACTACCATCCGTCCTTTGGCAACGTGCAATCACTGCGAGATAAACTGATGAGTTCCTTTCGAGACAATCCTACCAACGGGACAATTAAAAACTGAATATCTTATGTTTCACCGAGGCGTGGCTTGAACGACGACATGGATAACACACATTGGCTGGGTTTTCAGTGCTCCAGTAAGAACAGAACGAATACCTCCGGTAAGACGAGGGGGGGTGTATGTGTCTATTGTCAAAACAGCTGGTGGGCGATCGTCAAAGATATTGCTCGCCTGAGTACGCTTATCATAAGCTGTAGACTACACTATCGCACTATCACACTATCCTCATAGATATCATTCCTAACCAACTTGCCCTCAAATACACTTCTGCTGTTTTCAACCAAGATCTCAGCGAGCACTGCCTCATTGCCTGCGTCCGTAATGGGTCATTAATGCGGTCAAACGACCAACCCTCATCACTGTCAAACGCTCCCCTAAAACACTTCAGCGAACAGGCCTTTCTAATCGACCTGGCCCGGGTATCCGGAAGGATATTGACCTCATCCCGTTCAGTAGAGATGCCCTGGTTATTCTTTAAAATTGTCTTCCTCATTCGGTGCATTCACCTTATGATATCCAGTGGAACACCACTTTACATAGTGCATTAACTCTTTAAGGGGGGGGGGGGGGTAGAAGGATTACTTTATCCTATCCTAGGTACTTCCTTAAAGAGGTGGGTTTCAGGTGTCTCCGGAAGGTGGTGATTGACTCCGCTGACCTGGCGTCGTGAGGGAGTTTGTTCCTCCATTGGGGTGCCAGAGCAGCGAACAGTTTTGACTGGGCTGAGCGGGAACTGTACTTCCTCGAAGGTAGGGAGGCGAGCAGGCCAGAGGTGTATGAACGCAGTGCCCTTGTTTGGGTGTAGGGCCTGATCAGAGCCTGAAGGTACGGAGGTGCCGTTCCCCTCACAGCTCCGTAGTGCAAGCACCGTGGTTCTTGTAGCGGATGCGAGCTTCAACTTGAAGCCAGTGGAGAGAGCGGAAGGAGCGGGGTGACGTGAGAGAACTTGGAAGTTTGAACACCAGACGGGCTGCGGCATTCTGGATGAGTTGTAGGGGTTTAATGGCACAGGCAGGGAGCCCAGCCAACTACTCATTCGAGGGTTTTTCTTTATTTTTACTATTTTCTACATTGTATAATAATAGTGAAAACATCAAAACTATGAAATAACACACATGGAATCATTGTAGTAACCAAAAAAGGTGTTAAACAAATCAAAATAGATTTGAGATTCTTCAAAGTAGCCACCTTAATGCGTTTGACCAATCAGTTGTGTTGTGACAAGGTAGGGTTAGTAAACAGAAGATAGCCCTATTTGGTTTAAAGACAAAGTCGATATTATGGCAAAAACAGCTCTAATAAGGGAAATGACAGTCCATTATGACTTTAAGACATGAAGGTAAGTCAATGTGGAAAATTTCTTCAAGTGCAGTCGTAAAAAACCATCAAGCACTATGATGAAACTGGCTCTCATGAGGACCGCCACAGGAAAGGAAGACCCAGAGTTACCTCTGCTGCAGAGGATAAGTTCATTAGAGTTACCAGCCTCACAAATTGCAGCCCAACTAAATGCTTCAGAGTTCATGTAACAGACACATCTCAACATCAACTCTTCAGAGGAGACTGCGTGAATCAGGCCTTCGTTGGTCGAATTGCTGCAAATAAAACCACTACTAAAGGACACCAATAAGAAGAAGAGTCCTGTTTGGGCAAGAAACATGAGCAATGGAAATTAGATCGGTGGAAATCTGTCCTTTGGTCTGATGAGTCCAAAATTGAGATTTTTGGTTTCAAACGGCGCGTCTTTTAGTCAATCACCACCTTCCGGAGACACCTGAAACCCCACCTCTTTAAGGAATACCTAGGATAGGATAAAGTAATCCTTCTAACCCCCCCCCTTAAAAGAGTTAGATGCACTATTGTAAAGTGGTTGTTCCACTGGATATCATAAGGTGAATGCACCAATTTGTAAGTCGCTCTGGATAAGCGCGTCTGCTAAATGACTTAAATGTAAATGTAAATGTAGTTGTCTCCAGACTTTTGACTGGTACTGTATTTCAGTCTGTACTAGCAAAACAATCCTCTAGTTTAGTATCCATGTCATCTGAACACTTCCGTATTGAGCGAGTCACTGGTACTTCCTGCATTAGTTTTTGCTTGTCAGCAGGAATCAGGAGGATATAATTAAAGCTAGTGAGGGAGATATGAGTCCCCAGCTTCAGTGATTCTTGCAGTTTGTTCCAGTCATTGGCAGCAGAGAACGAAAGGCGGCCAAAGGAGGAATTGGCTTTGGGGGTGACCAGTGAGATATACCTGCTGGAGCGCGTGCTACGGGTGGGTGCTGCTATGGTGACCAGTGAGCTGAGATAAGGCAGGGCTTTACCTAGCAAAGACTTGTAGATTACCTGGAGCCAGTGGGTTTGGAGACGAGTATGAAGCGAGGGCCCGTCAACGAGAGCATACAGGTCGCAGTGGTGGGTAGTATATGGGGCTTTGATGACAAAACGGATGGCACTGTGATAGACTGCATCCAATTTGTTGAGTAGAGTGTCTAGCGCTTCTGATTTGTAGTTGTCCAGATTTTGCAGCTCTTTCAGAACATCAGCTATCTGGATTTGGGTGAAGGAGAAATGGGGAGGCTTGGGCGAGTTGCTGTGAGTTGCTGTGGGGGGTGCAGGGCAGTTGACCGGGGTTGGGGAAGCCAGGTGGAAAGCATGGCCACCGTAAGGAAATGCTTCTTGAAATTCTCAATTATCGTGGATTTATCGGTGGTGAAAGTGTTTCCTAGCCTCAGTGCAGTGGGCAGCTGGGAGGAGGTGCTCTTATTCTCCATGGACTTTAGTGTCCAAGAATTTTGGGAGTTTGTGCTACAGGATGCACATTTCTGTTTGGAAAAAGCTAGCCGTAGCTTTCCTAACTGCCTGTATATATTGGTTCCTAACTTCCCTGAAAAGTTGCATATCACGGGGGTTATTTGATGCTAATGCAGTATGCCACAGGATGTTTTTGTGCTGGTCAAGGGCAGTCAGGTCTGGAGTGAACCAAGGGCTATATCTGTTCCTGGTTCTACATTTTTTGAATGGGGCATGCTTATTTAAGATGGTGAGGAAGACATTTTAAAGAATAACCAGGCATCCTCTACTGACGGGATGAGGTCAATATCCTTCCAGGATACCCGGGCCAGGTCGATTAGAAAGGCCTGTTAGCTGAAGTGTTTTAGGGAGCGTTTGACAGTGATGAGGGTTGGTCGTTTGACCGCATTAATGACCCATTACGGACGCAGGCAATGAGGCAGTGCTCGCTGAGATCTTGGTTGAAAACAGCAGAAGTGTATTTGGAGGGCAAGTTGGTTAGGATGATATCTATGAGGGATAGTGTGATAGTGAGATAGTGTAGTCTACAGCTTATGATAAGGTACTCAGGCGAGCAATATCTTGAGATCGCCCACCAGCTGTTTTTGACAAATAGACACATACCACCCCCCCTCGTCTTACCGGAGGTATCTGTTCTGTCTTACTGATGCACTGAAAACCCAGCCAACTGTGTGTTATCCATGTCGTCGTTCAGCCACGCCTCGGTGAAACATAAGATATTACAGTTTTTAATGTCCCGTTGGTAGGATTGTCTCGAAAGGAACTCATCCAGTTTATTCTCCAGTGATTGCACGTTGGCCAATAGGACGGATGGTAGTGCCGGGTTATCCACTCGCCTACAAGGCATCCAGATCATCCACAAGGCACCCCTGTATCTCCGTCTCCTCTTCATGTGAATGACGGGGATTTGGGCCTGGTCAGGGAAAACAGTATATTCTTCGCGTCGGACTCATTAAAGAAAGAATCTTTGTCCAGTTCGAGGTGAGTAATCACTGTTCTGATATCCAGAAGCTCTTTTCGGTCATAAGAGACAGTGGCAGAAACATTATCTACAAAATATGTTACAAACAACGCAAAAAAACACTCAAAATAGCACATTTGGATCCCGTGAAACGGCCATGTGAGACAGCCATCACAACCGGCAGGGAGTCCCACAGGGCGGCGCGCAATTGCCCAGTGTCGTCATTGTAAATAGAATTTGTTCATAACTTACTTGCCTAGTTAAATAAAAAAGATATTTAACTTCTACTTGCACAGCATCCCGGATCCGGGAGCACCCCCCACAGTAAAAAAGCTGACTAGCATAGCCTAGCATAGCGTCACAAGTAAATACTAGCATCTAAATATCATTAAATCACAAGTCCAAGACACCAGATGAAAGATACACATCTTGTGAATCCAGCCATCATTTCTGATTTTTTTAAATGTTTTACAGGGAAGACACAATATGTAAATCTATTAGCTAACCACGATAGCAAAAGACACAACTTTTTTTCCCCACCATTTT
>NW_019943301.1:212999-214425 GCF_002910315.2 Salvelinus sp. IW2-2015
AAATTAAATCACAGACGGATATAACTTAGGCCTATAACGAGAGCTTTTGAGCATGCCATCCTGAGGTTCTCCATTGCGTCTTGACAAACGTCGAAAGGAGCGCTCCCCCCATGCCATGACCTTTTATAAGGTCTGAGATCTACGTAGAAACTCCATTCCAATTCTCATTGGTTACTGACATCCAGGGGAAGGCGGGTGCAGTTCATGTCGACCCATAGGATACATACAGAGCTTTAAACTGATCTGAGAACAGAGCCTCGTTTTCCTGTCATGAATTTCGCTGCAGAAAGAGTTCTGTTTCACCCACAGACATAATTCAAACGGTTTTAGAAACTAGAGATTGTTTTCTATACAATAGTAATAATAATATGCATATTGTACGAGCAAGAATTGAGTACGAGGCAGTTTAATTTGGGAACGATAAATGGTAACGTTGAAACAGCACCCCCTATATTGAGAAAAGGTTTTAAAACATGTAATTATCTGGTGTAAAACTGGTGTAAAGTGTGCTCTCCATCTGGTCCTGGTCAGTACCCGTGCTGCAGCATTCTGTATGGTTTGCAGTTGACCAATGGCTTTCTTGGGTAGACCAGACAGGAGAGCATTACAGTAGTCAAGCCTGCTTGTAATAAAAGCATGAATGAGTCTCTCTGTATCACCCTGAAAAGAAACAGCCGCACCTTGGCAATGTTCCAGCCAAGGTTTCAGACCTGCCCAGGTTTCAGACCTGTCCAGGTTTCAGACCTGTCCAGGTTTCAGACCTGTCCAGGTTTCAGACCTGCCCATGTTTCAGACCTGCCCAGGTCTCAGACCTACCCGTGTTTTAGTGCCAGTTTGATGAATCCCTTGCGGTGTAGAATCTGAAGGGTGAGAGCTCCTGGCCGGGCGTCTAGAGCCTCTGGAGCGCCCCCTACAGCCACCACCGCCACATTACCTCCTCTAGGAGCTGAGAGCAGGTAGGACAGACTGGCTTTCTCACTGGATACCAGACCTGGCATGAACACATAATACACACATTACACACACACCTTAACCCCAATTACACACACACACCCTAAACCTAATTACACACACACACAATACACACACACCCTAACCATAATTACACACCCTAACCATAATTACACACCCTAACCTTTATTACAAACACACACACACCCTAACCATAATCACACACCCTAACCAGGGGGAAGACATGTCACTGGTCTGTTACTCTCTGAGGGGAGAGAGGGAAGACATGTCACTGGTCTGTTACTCTCTGGGGGGGGGGTATTGCAGGAGGAGAATAATTTCACATAGTTGGTAAAGGAGATCATAGAGTAAATGTGTGTGTGTTGTGTGTGTGGTGTTGTGTGTGTGTGTGTGTGTGTGTGTGTGTGTGTGTGTGTGTGTGTGTGTGTGTGTGTGGTGTGTGTGTTGTGTGTGT
>NW_019943301.1:218393-227261 GCF_002910315.2 Salvelinus sp. IW2-2015
TAAGTCACAACACCCCTAACCCCATAATCGACCCTAACCACTAATACCAAACCTCAATCAGCCACACCCACCTATTACCCAATAATTCACAAACCCTAACCACCTAAACCTACACACCCTAACCAACTAACTCACCACACCACTAACTCCATAATCACACAACTCCACCTAACCACAGCCTAACCACTAATTCACCCTAAACCCATAATCCACACCTACCCAACTAATCTAACACCCTGAACTAAACCACCCCTAACCATAATCACAACACCCGAACCATAATCACACACCCTAAACCATAATTACACACCGTAACCATATCACACACCCATAACCATAATTACACACCCCTAACCATAATGACACACCCTAACCACTAATTACACCATACTAACCATAATCACACACCCTAACCCATAATCACAACCCTAACCCGTAATCACACACCCTAACCATACATTACACACCCACGGATTCAGGATGTTTTAATGCTCCCCAGATCCTCAAAAGTTTTCAACTGACCTTCGAGAGTATTCCTGAACAAGGTTGCATCACCGGCCTTGTATGGCAAGTGTCGGCATTCTGACGTTGCGCTTACAGAGGATAGTGGTGTACGACGACCCGCTACATCCACGGGGGCACAAGCTCTCTAGGGACCAAAAAGTCTAAGACAAAAGTCTAGAACCCAAATTAACAGCTTCTTACTCCCCAAGCCTAGACTGGTGAACAATTAAGTTCAAATGGGTCACCCGGACGATTACATTGACAGCCCCCCCCCTACCTTTACCCCCTACCCCGCACATTGACTCGGTACCCCTGATTTATAGCCTCCACATTTGCATCAGTACATATGCTATTAGCTCCAACATTTGACCTCAGTACCGCTAACACCCTGTATTTATAGCCTCCACATTTGACTCCTGTACCCGTAATACCCTGTATAAGCCTCGTTATTGTATTTGGTGTTACTTTTTATTATTTTTTGCTTAGTTTATTTGTAAAATATTTTTTTTAACTCTTCTTGAACTTGCATTGTTGGTAAGAGTTGTACATAAGCATTTGCACAGTAAGGTCCTACACCTGATTGGTGTGTGTGAGCAGAGCCAAGTGGGCGAAAGCCAGCCATGCACTCTCACCCACTACCCTCTACACACACATACACAGTACCCCTGTCCCTTACTCCTACCAAGGTGACCCCAGCTTCACTGTTGAGAGCAGAGACAGAGTCAGGGTAAGAATTAGACAGGGTAAGGGTTAGACAGATCAGATCATTGTGAGGTCAGGGAGTCCAGAGAGAGCCAATCATATGGACCAGAAAACACAGACATTCTAGAATCCTCTGTATAGAATCTGAACTCCCTCCAGCTGTTATAATGGATAGAATAATGCTGCTAACTGCCTGGCTTCTCCACTGTCCCGTTTACTGGGCTCCCTCCAGCAGTCCTCTGCTCACAAACACACGTGACCACCCGCTTGACAACGTACTAACCAGCAGCGTCACCAAAAAGGAACCTCCTCCATGGCGCCATTAGTGCCATGTTAGGCTGTGGAGCAGGTGTTCCTAGATTATCCAGAAGCATATCACTCCGTTACACTATACAACCCTCACCACTAACCTAGGACCAGTCCTAATCTGATCCATTAGATACTAACCTAACCACTAACCTAGGACCAGGTCACCCTGCCCCATCCTAATCTGATCCATTAGATACTAACCTAACCACTAACCTAGGACCAGTCTAATCGTCATGGGGACACACACTAAACTGACCTTAGACCAGACAGTCAATAAAGATATTGATTAATTTGTGCAAGCCTTTGTGTTACCTACTTTTGCTGAGAAATAATCTCTCTAGCCTAATCAGAGTTAGCCTAATCAGAGTTAGCCTAATTTAGCAACAAACGAATTGATTTACCCTTCAAATCAAATTGTATTTGTCACATACACATGTTTAGCAGATGTTAATGCGAGTGTAGCGCAACATTACAGCAGCACCACACTAACGGCAGTGTAATGAACCCCTCTCTCTCTCACACACACACACACACACACACACACACACACACACATATACACACAAACAAACACACACACGCACGCACACATATATACACACAAACAAACACACGCACGCACACACACACACAGAGAGAGAGAGAGAGACTTACCTAGCGCCACACACACAAACACAGCGAGAGAGAGACTTACCTAGCGCCACACACAAACACAGAGAGAGAGAGAGACTTACCTAGCGCCAGGAAAGAGAAAACCCACTGCAGCACAGCAGCTGTCTGGAGTCTCCTCCGCAGCGGGATGTTTAGCGGAGCGAACTGAATCTTCATCTCCGGGAAAGACACAACCTTTCCAGCTACAAGCTGAGGGTTAGTCTGTCTGGTCCCCTTCTCTCTGTCTGGTCCCCTTCTCTCTGTCTGGTCCCCTTCTCTCTGTCTGTCTCTGTCTGTCTCTGTCTTTCTGTGTGTGTGAGGAAACACGTTGCTGTTTTTGAGTGAAAGCTCCTGATTTGATGCAACTAAAAGTTCTGAAACTGAAGGGCTTGTGCAGCACTGTGGAAGTTCTGCTATTCGGTTGTTGCTGGTCTCTAGTTCACCTTCTAATGGGGTTAAACTCTGCAAACAAACTTGAGAACTAACAGAACTGCTTGCCTTGTGGACCCTCCTCTCATGTCACCACCCTCCACCTTGAATGGAACCACATCAACCAATCAAAGTAGAGGAGAGGTGGAAAGCATCAACCAATCAGAGGAGAGGTCGGGAGGACAGTATTTATTTGACTCCTGCTATAGTTACTTCAGCCAGAATAAGAAGAAGAAGCAGTTAACTGTCAGTGGTGGTTGGTGCCGTTTAAGATGAGGGAGGACGATTTGTTTTTTTTCATGAGCATGGACTTATTTCTATTACAGCATATTGGATGACTGTCATTCATATTCCATTCACCCAGCTCAACATAACAGTGATAGATTTAGGTTACTGTCATTCATATTCCATTCACCCAGCTCAACATAACAGTGATAGGTTTAGGTTACTGTCATTCATATTCCATTCACCCAGCTCAACATAACAGTGATAGGTTTAGGCTACTACATGATACTCTAATTTTCTCTATACCCGTCATGAGGTTGATACAACCTAGCCTATGAATGAAAGTTTACAACGTAGGTCCACACAGATCGAGCAAAGAATTTGAGGCGACAGACAGTGACACATGGACAGACAGTGACACAATCAATAACACCATGCACACTCTTGACTGCATCTAGTTGATGTAGGGTGCAATCATTAGCCCAACAGTTGCAAATGAGAGTTTCTATTGGACAAATTCAAGGTATGTTTATCCCTGTTTTCAACAGAATCAGCGGGAGGAATTCACCCCTGTAAACACAGCTCAATTTCATAGCAGCCATGTTGTATTCCTTCCTGCGTCTATGCACTCTCCTCTGCTCACCTTTTCCCTTTGCTTGTGGACTTCAATGCACAACACATCAGCTGTGTGTGACCAGACGAAAACACCTTTCCAAGCCAAACCATATCAAAACTGCTACACACAGCCTACATCGTTGTCCCCATGTTGGCTAAAGTAATGTCATAGTCAACATAGCTAATAGAACTAGTGCGTTAGTAAACAAAGTACAATCATGCAGTACAGTGTAGTCAGTAATCAGTTTAGCAGTTACACTGGCGGGCCCCGGTGGCAATAAATTAATAAAACCAAAAACTTACACAGTGTCCAAAGAAGGGCCAGATGTATACAGAATGGTGTCATCTGCGTAGAGGTGGATCAGGGAATCACCAGCAGCAAGAGCGACATCGTTGATGTATAAAGAAGAAAGAGTTGGCCCAAGAATTGAACCCTGTGGCACCCCCATAGAGACTGCTAGAGGTCCGGACAACAGGCCCTCCGATTTGACACACTGAACTCTGTCTGAGAAGTAGTTGGTGAACCAGGCAAGGCAGTCATTTGAGAAACCAAGGGTGTTGAGTCTGCCGATAAGAATACAGTGATTGACAGAGTCGAAAGCCTTGGCCAGGTCGATGAAGACGGCTGCACAGTACTGTTCTTTATCGATGGCGGTTATGATATCGTTTAGTACCTTGAGTGTGGCTGAGGTGCACCCATGACCAGCTCGGAAACCAGATTGCACAGCGGAGAAGGTACGGTGGGATTCAAAATGGTCAGTGATCTGTTTATTGACTTGGCTTTCGAAGACTTTAGAAAGGCAGGGCAGGATGGATATAGGTCTGTAACAGTTTGGGTCTAGAGTGTCACCCCCTTTGAAGAGGGGGATGACTGTGGCAGCTTTCCAATCTTTAGGGATCTCGGACGATACGAAAGAGAGGTTGAACAGAACGGTAGTAGGGGCTGCAACAATGGCGGCGGACCATTTTAGAAAGAGAGGGTCCAGATTGTCTAGCTCGGCTGATTTGTAGTTGTCCAGGTTTTGCAGCTCTTTCAGAACATCTGCTATCTGGATTTGGGTGAAGGAGAAGCTGGGGAGGCTTGGGCAAGTTGCTGCAGGGGGTGCAGAGCTGTTGGCCGGGGTTGGGGTAGCCAGGAGGAAAGCATGGCCAGCCATACGGAAATGCTTATTGAAATTCTCGATTATCGTGGATTTATCGGTGGTGACAGTGTTACCTAGCCTCAGTGCAGTTGGCAGCTGGGAGGAGGTGCTCTTATTCTCCATGGACTTTACAGTGTCCCWAAACCTTTTTCAGTCAAAGCTACAGGATGCAAATTTCTGTTTGAAAAAGCTAGCCTTTGCTTTCCTGACTGACTGCGTGTATTGGTTCCTTCTTCTAAYTTCCGTAAAAAGTTGCATATCGCGGGGACTAATCGATGCTAATGCAGAACACCACAGGATGTTTTTGTGCTGGTCGAGGGCAGTCAGATCTGAAGTGAACCAAGTGCATTTTTTGAAAGGGGCATGCTTGTTTAAGATGGTGAGGAAATTACTTTTAAAGAACGACCAGGCATCCTCTACTGACGGGATGAGATCAATATCCTTCCAAGATACCCGGGCCAGGTCGATTAGAAAGGCCTGCTCGCTGAAGTGTTATAGGGAATGTTTGACAGTGATGAGGGGTGGTCGTTTTACCACGGACCCATAGCCGAAGAAAGGCATTGAGGCAGTGATATCTGAGATCCTGATTGAAAACAGCAGAGGTCTATTTGAAGGGCAAGTTGGTCAGGATAATATCTATGAGGGTGCCCATGTTTACGGATTTAGGGTTGTACCTGGTGGGTTCCTTAATCATTTGTGTGAGATTGAGGGCATCTAGTTTAGATTGTAGGACTGCCGGGGTGTTAAGCATATCCCAGTTTAGGTCACCTAACAACGAAATCTGAAGATAGATGGGCAGTCAGGTCTCTAACTCTGTGATGTTGTTTGTGTCGCACTGCTTTGCTTTATCTTGGCCAGGTCGCCGTTGTAAATGAGAACTTGTTCTCAACTAGCCTACCTGGTTAAAATAAGGTGAAATATATATATTTTTTTAAATAACACCCTAACCAACCTAACCCTAAACACCCTAATCCCCTAATCCCTACCACCTAAAACCAAGCTAACCACCCTAATCACCCTAACCCCTAACCGCCCTAATCACCCTAACCACCTAATCACCCAACCAACCTAACCCACCCTAAACCAACCTAACCACAACCTAACACCCTAATCACCCTAACCACCCTAACCACCCTAATCACCTAACCAACCTAACCACCTAACCAACCTAACCAACCTAACCACCCCTAACCACCTAACCAACCTAACCACCCTAATCACCCTAACCACCCCTAACCAACCTAATCACCCTAACCACACTATTCACCCTAATCACCCTAACCATCCTAACCACCCTAACCAACCTAACCAACCTAACCACCCTAACCAACCTAACCGCCCTAATCACCCTAACCCTAACCACCCTAACCACCCTAATCCCTCTAACCCTAACCACCTAACCAACCTAACCAACACCCTAACCACCCTAACACCACCCTAATCCTCTAACCCTAACCACCCTAACCAACCTAACCCTAACCACCCTAACCACCCTAATCCTCTAACCCTAACCAACCTAACCACCCTAACCAACCTAAACCCTAACCACCCTATCACCCTATCCTTAACACCTAACCACCTAATCCACCTAACCCTAACACCCTAATCCCCTAACCACCTAAAACCAAGCTAACCACCCTATTTCCCTACCCTAACAACCCTAACCAACCTACCCTAACCACCCTAACCAACCTAACCATAACCACCCTAACCAACCTAACCCTAATCACCCTAACCACCCTAACCCCTAACCCTAACCAACCTAACCACCTAATCCCTCTAACCCTAACCACCCTAACCACCAACCCTAATCACCCTAACCACCCTAACCCCCTAACCCTAACCACCTAACCACCCAACCTAACCCTAACCAACCTAACCTAACCAACCTAACCAACCTAACCCTAATCACCCTAAACCAACCTAACCCCCTAACCCCCTAACCCTAACCAACCTAACCACCCTAACCCCCTAACCCTAACCCCCTAACCACCCTAACCACCCTAAACACCTAATCCCTCTAACCTAACCCTAACCTAACCCTAACCACCCTAACCACCCTAACCACCCTAATCCCCTAAACCCTAACCACCCTAACCAACCTAACCCTAACCACCCTAACCACCCTAACCCTCTAACCCTAACCAACCTAACCACCCTAACCAACCTAACCCTAACCACCCTAATCACCCTTATCTTAACACCCTAACCAACCCTAATCACCTAACCCTAACACCCTAATCCCCTAACCACCTAAAACCAAGCTAACCACCCTAATTCCCTAACCCTAACACCCTAACCAACCTAGCCCTAACCACCCAACCAACCTAACCATAACCACCCTAACCAACCTAACCCTAATCACCCTAACCACCTAACCCCCTAACCCTAACCAACCTAACCACCCTAATCCCTCTAACCCTAACACCCTAACCAACCTAACCCTAATCACCCTAACACCTAACCCCTAACCCTAACCCACCTAACCACCCTAACCCCTAACCCTAACCAACCTAACCCTAACCAACCTAACCAACCTAACCCTAATCACCCTTAACCAACCTAACCACCCTAACCCCTAACCCTAACCAACCTAAACCACCCTAACCCCCTAACCCTAACCCCCTAACCACCCTAACCACCCTAACCACCCTAACCCTCTAACCCTAACCAACCTACCAACCTAACCTAATCACCCTAACCACCCTAACCCCCTAACCCCCTAACCCTAACCCCCTAACCCCCTAACCCTAACCCCTAATCCTAACCCCCTAACCCTAACCCCTAACCACCCTAACCCCCTAACCACCCTAACCCCTAACCACCCTAACCCCTAACCCTAACCCCTAACCCCCTAACCCTAACCACCCTAAACCCCTAAACCACCCTAAACCCCCTAACCCCTAACCCTAACCCCTAACCCTAACCACCCTAACCACCCTAACCCCCTACCACCCTAACCACCCTACCACCTAACCACCCTAACCACCCTAACCACCCTAACCCCCTAACCCCAAACCTAACCACCCTAACCCACCCTAACCACCCTAACCCCTTAACCACCCTAACCACCCTAACCCCCTAACCCTAACCCCCTAACCCTAACCCAGTGTCTCCCAGGATAAATACACCACTTTCCCCATTCATGGAGGAGACTCTCTCCATGCAGACACCCTGGGCCCGGTGTCTCCCAGGATAAATACACCACTTCCCCATTCATGGAGGAGACTCTCTCCATGCAGACACACTGGGCCCGGTGTCTCCCAGGATAAATACACCACTTCCCCATTCATGGAGGAGACTCTCTCCATGCAGACACACCTGGGCCCGGTGTCTCCCAGGATAAATACACCACTTCCCCATTCATGGAGGAGACTCTCTCCATGCAGACACACCTGGGCCCGGTGTCTCCCAGAATAAATACACCACTTCCCAATTCATGGAGGAGACTCTCTCCATGCAGACACACCTGGGCCCGGTGTCTCCCAGGATAAATACACCACTTCCCCATTCATGGAGGAGACTCTCTCCATGCAGACACACCTGGGCCCGGTGTCTCCCAGGAAAAAATACACCACTTCCCCATTCATGGAGGAGCCTCTCTCCATGCAGACACACCTGGGCCCAGTGTCTCCCAGATAAATACACCACTTCCCCATTCATGGAGGAGACTCTCTCCATGCAGAACAACCTGGGCCCAGTGTCTCCCAGGATAAATACACCAGTTCTCCATTCATGGAGGAGACTCTCTCCATGCAGACACACCTGGGCCCGGTGTCTCCCAGGATAACTACACCACTTCCCCATTCATGGAGGAGACTCTCTCCATGCAGACACACCTGGGCCCAGTCTCTCCCAGGATAAATACACCACTTCCCCATTCATGGAGGAGACTCTCTCCATGCAGACACACCTGGGCCCGGTGTCCCCAGGAAAATACACCACTTCCCCATTCATGGAGGAGACTCTCTCCTGCAGACACACCTGGGCCCGGTGTCTCCCAGGATAAATACACCACTTCCCATTCATGGAGGAGACTCTCTCCATGCAGACACACCTGGGCCCGGTGTCTCCAGGATAAATACACCACTTCCCCATTCATGGAGGAGACTCTCTACATAAAGACACACCTGGGCCCGGTGTCTCCCAGGATAAATACACCACTTCCCCATTCATGGAGGAGACTCTCTCCATGCAGACACACACCTGGGCCCGGTGTCTCCTAGGATAAATACACCACTTCCCCATTCATGGAGGAGACTCTCTCCATGCAGACACACCTGGGCCCGTG
>NW_019943301.1:227584-229571 GCF_002910315.2 Salvelinus sp. IW2-2015
CCGGTGTCTCCCAGGATAAATACACCACTTCCCCATTCATGGAGGAGACTCTCTCCATGCAGACACCGTCATAGATTTTGTTGTGGTTTTTTGGTTGTTTGCTTTAGCACCTTTCAACACACTGCATTATCACATTTATGCAAGCAAAACACTCACTTACATTACTGATTACTGATTACACACACCATTGTTAATTTCATTTAGGTTACCTTAGTTAATAAATATATTTTGTTATTCCTTATCTCCACGTTGTCTCCCGTTTGTTACGGGCTTTGAGCCGGTTCGTGACACCACCCTAATCCCCCTAATCCTAACCACCCTATCCCCCTAACCATAACCACCCTAATCCGCCTAATCCTAACCACCCTAATCCCCTAACCACCTAAAACCAAGCTAACCACCCTAATTTCCCTAACCCTAACCACCCTAACCAACCTAACCCTAACCACCCTAACCAACCTAACCCTAATCCCCCTAATCCCAAACACCCTATTCCCCTAACCATAACCACCCTAATCCGCCTAATCCTAACACCCTAATCCCCTAACCACCTAAAACCAAGCTAACCACCCTAATTTCCCTAAACCTAACCACCCTAACCAACCTAACCCTAACCACCCTAACCAACCTAACCCTAACCACCCTAACCAACCTAACCCTAATCACCCTAACCACCCTTATCCCCCTAACCCTAACCACTGTGACGACCCTCCCACTCTGTCTGCCGTATTCTCTCTTTGTTCTTGATTCCTTATTAGGATGCCGGTGGGCGGAGTTGGGAGGGTCGTCAGCTACATGGGAAACACCTGAGCCCACTGTGTCATAGGATAAATACACCACTTCCCCATTCATGGAGGAGACTCTCTCCATGCAGACACACCTGGGCCCAGTGTCTCCCAGGATAAATACACCACTTCCCCGTTCATGGAGGATGCTCTCTCCAGCAGACACAACATGGGCCCGTGTTCCCAGGATATAATACCCACCTCCCCGTTCATGGAGAGACTCTCTCCATGCAGACACACCTGGGCCCGGTTCTCCCCAGGATAAATAACCCACCTCCCCCGTCATGGGAGGACCTCTCTCCATGCAGACACACCTGGGCCGGTGTCCCGGCTAAATACCCAACCTCCCCTGTTCATGGGGGAGACTCTCTTCCATGCAGACACACTGGGCCCGGTGTCTCCCAGGATAAATACACCACTTCCCCTTCATGAGGAGACTCTCTCCATGCAGACAACACCTGGGCCGGTGTCTCCCAGGATAAATACACCACTTCCCCATTCATTGGAGGAGACCTCTCATGCAGACAACACTGGGCCCGGTGTCTCCAGGATAAATACACCACTTCCCCTTCATGGAGGAGACTCCTCTCCATGCAGACACACCTGGGCCCGGTGTCTCCCAGGATAAAATACACACACTTCCCCATTCAAATGGAGGAGACTCTCTCCATGCAGACACACCTGGGCCCGGTGTCTCCCGGATAATACAACCACTTCCCATTCAGGAGGAGACTCCTCAATGCAGACTACACCTGGCCGGTGTCTCCCAGATAATACACCACTTCCCGATTCATGATGATACTTCTCCATGCAGACACCCTGGGCCGGTTGTCTCCAGATAAATAACCACCACTTCCCGTTCATGGGGAGCCTCTCCATGCAGACACACCTGGGCCCGGTGTCTCCAGGATCAAATATCAACCACTTCCCCATTCATGGAGGAAGAACTCTCCAGCAGACACACCTGGGCCCAGGTCTCCCAGGATTAAATACACCACTTCCCCGTTCATTGGAGGAAGACTCTCTTCCATGCAGACACACCTGGGCCCGGTGTCTCCCAGGATAATAATACCAACCTTCCCCCGTTCATGGAGGAGACCTCGTCCTATGCAGACAACCACTGGGCCCGGTGTCTTCCCAGGATAAATACACCACTTTCCCCGTTCATGGGGGAGACTCTCTCCATGCAAGACACACTGGCA
>NW_019943301.1:229596-235243 GCF_002910315.2 Salvelinus sp. IW2-2015
ATCAGAGAGAGATCATACCAAACTAATCGCCTAATGCCTAACACCTATATCCCTAACCAGTAAAACCAGCTAACACCCTATTTCGCCTAAACCTAACCAACGCTACCACCTAACCCTACCTCACCCCTAACCAACCACCTAACCAACCCTAACCCAACCATAACCACTACCTAACCCCTAATCATCCACTTTAACCACCTCTAACCCCTAACCTACCCCTAACACCAAACACCTAACCACCGCTAATGACCTCTAACCCTAACTAACCTAACCCCTAACCTAACCCTAACAACCCTAACCTCCCACCAATACCTAACCTAACCCTAATCCCTAGACCCTAACCCCTAACCACCACTACCTCCTACACGCACCCCTAACCACCCTAACCCTAAACCCCGCCTAACCTAACGCACCTAACACCACCCTAAACCTATCTCCGCTAACACCCTAATCCGACCTTAACACAACCTAACCACCCTAATTCACCTAACCCTAAACCACCAACAATCCCCACAGCCCTAACCCTAATCAACCACCTCAAACCACCACAACCTAACCCTTACCCCCTAAACACCCTAACCCTACAGCCACCTAACCCCCTTACCCATAACCCTAGTCCCCTGTGACGACCTCCACTCTGTCTGCCCGTATTCTCTCTTTCTTCTTGATTTCCTTTTAGTGATGCTCGGTGGGCGGAGTTGGGAGGGGCTCGTCAGTTACATGGGAAACACGCTGGGCCCGTGGTCATCCAGGATAAATACCACCACTTCCCGCATTCAATGGAGGAGACTCTCCTCCATGCAGACACACCTGGGCCCAGTGTTCCCAGGATAAATAACACACTTCCCCATTCATGGAGGAGACTCTCTCCATGCAGACATCAACCTGGGCCGTGTCTCCCAGGATAAATACCCTATCCACTTCATGGAGGAGACCTCTCCATGCAGACACACCTGGCCCGGTGTCTCCCAGGATAAAATACAACCACTTCCCCATTCCATGGGGAGACTCTCTCCATGCAGACACACCTGGGCCCGGTGTCCCTCCCGGATAAATACCCACTGTCCCATTTCATGGAGGAGACTCTCTCATGAGACACCGTCATATGATTTTGTTTGTGGTTTTTTGTTGTTTGCTTTAGCACTTTCAACACATTCTGCATAATATCCACATTAATGCAAGCAAAACATCCACTTACATTACTGATTTACTTACAACACCATTGGTTAATTTCATTTAGGTACCTTAGTTAATAAATATCTTTTGTTATTCCTTATCTCCACGTTGTTCCCTTTTGTTACGGGCTTTGAGCGGGTTCGTGACACCACCTAATCTAATCCGAAACCCATAACCTTAACATCTAATCCCTAACCGCTATCTCCCTAACCACCACCCTATCTAATCCCTAACGCACCTATCCCCTAACACCCTAACCCAATAACCACCTAATCCGCCCTACCACCTAATTCCCAATAACCACCTAATCCCCTAACCCACCTAATTCCAATAACCACCCTAATCCCCTAACCAACCCTAATCCCAATGACACCCTAATCCCCCTAATCCCAAACACCTATTCCCTAACCCTAACCACCCTAATCCCACCTAATCCTAACACCCTACATCTCCTACTAACCACCATCCCCTAACACCGCCTAACCCCTAATCCTATAACACCCTATCTAACCGATAACCACCCTAATCCCCTAATCCTAACCTATCCCCTAACCATAACCAACCCCTAACCCCTAATCCATAACCAACCTCCTAACACCCAACCAAACACCCTAATCCCTAAACCTACAACCAAGCTAAGTCCACCCTATTTCCCTAACCCCTAACCGACACCAACTAACCTAACCACCCTAACCTAACCTACCACCAGCACCCGTAACATAACTATATTTCTTCTTTTTTAATCACTACTCTAACTCCTAATCCTACTAACCCTACCTAATAATCTACTGATCTATATATACCTATACCTGAAAGTCTCACCCTACGACCACCTATCGCCTACTAACCGTCCTAATCCTCGTAACCCTAACCACTCTACTCACCCACATCTATCACGCTAAACCCACACCCTATATTCCTCTAACCTAACACCGTCCTCAACTCCCCTAAGCCGAACCTAATCCCCTAACTCACCTACAATCCCAATAACCACCTAACCCATGACCGACCTAACCCACCAATCGCTAAACACTAACCTTAACATCCTAACCTCCTAACATAATCCCCCTAACCAACTCACTCATAAGTACCCCTAACCCTAACGACTCTATTCCCTAACCAAACCAACCCTAACATTCCCCTAAGTCTCTCCTAACATGCACTGAACTCCTAACCACCGCTAACCCACCCTTATACCCTACCAAACCTTATCCTCCCTAACCACCTCTTATCCCCCTATTACCTGAACACCCTATCAACCTAACCGTAACACTCTAAACCTTAAACATCAACCAACCTAACCTCAATCGCCTAACCATAACCACCCTAATCCCCTATGCTACGCACCTCGAATCCCTAACCACCCTAACCCTTAACACCCTAACAACCATAGATCCCCTAACCTAACGCCTAACATTCCTAATCCACTCTACCTAATCCCCTATACACCCCTAAGACCCGGAAACCCCTAACCCTGATAAAATAAATCAAAAATCAAATTATTTTATATAGCCCTTCGTTGACATCAGTCTAATATTCGAAGTGCTGTAACCAGAAACCCAGCCTAAACTCCCAAAAGTCAGCAACTGCAGGTGTAGAAGCACGGTGCTAATGAAAACTCCCTAGAAAGCTAAAAACCCTATGCAAGAAACTAGTAAGGAAGCCAGGCTATGAGGGTGGCAGTCCTCTTTTGGCTGTGCCGGGTGGGAGATTAACACAAACTATGATGGCCAGATTTCATGATGATTCATAAATGACCTGCTGGTCAAGTCAATTATTAGAATGAAGTCACGTAGTGGCGTATCATGCCGACATTCTATTCCGGATATCGGTACGTCTAGGTCCTCTGTCCTAGATGAGTTTGAAAAAGCAGGTCTGGACAGGAGTCGACGTCCGGTGTAACAGGTCAGGGGTTCCACTAGCCCGCGGCAGAACAGTTTGAAACTGGAACAGCAGCAATGGCCTAGGTTGGTACTGGGGACATTGCAGAGAGGAAGTCAGTCTGCCCCTGTCTTTACTGTCCTTGACGCCTTGGTCTCTAGGGGCTCATGGTACCTCCGGTAAGGAGAGAAGAGAGAAGGTGAGGAATTAGATGATGAGCGATAACTTAAATTCACAACAGGAATCTGGGGAAGACAGTAAGAGTCTGTCCTTAGTTATATTCAAACTGAGTCTAGCTCCCCGACACATAAACTGACTGCATTCCATAATATCTGGATGGCTGAACGACAGGGAGGTCTTCAGGGCAGCGACTTTGTGTGCCTTTCGTCCGATGTTTCGACAACCCCTGATCAGGGCCAACGCCGGGCAGGATATAAACCCACGCACTTTGCCAAAGGCCCAGCCCCACACCAGCTTAGAGGGATATGTTCCACCACGGCTTACCATCCTGGGACAAGGCCGAGTATAGCCCACAAAGATCTCACCACAGCAAACAAGGGGGGGGGCGCCAACCAGACAGGAAGATCACGTCAGTAACTCAACCACTCAAGTGCGCAGACCCCTCCTAGGGACGGAGAAGAGCACCAGTAAGCCAGTGACTCAGCCCTGTAATAGGGGTTAGAGGCAGAGAATCGCCCAGTCCCGAATCCCATGAACACCCTAACTCCCATCCTAACCCACCCTAATCCACTAACTGGGTCTCCGTTGAAGGTTGTGGGTCTTCCAGCAGGACGACAACCCAAACACACATCAAAAAAGCACCCAGGATTTGTTCTAGAAGAAAGTTCTGGAGTGGCAAGTGAACGAGTCCAGATCTGATTCACATGCAAAACCATGGCGAGAGGCTGAAAAAGCAGTGGGTGGAGGCGACGGCCTCATAAATGTAAGAGTTAAAGTAGTCTGCTGCTGAAAGTGGGCCAAATTGCCAGTAGAAAGGTGCAGCAAGCTCATTGATGGCTGCAAGCGTTTGTCTACAGTGATCTTGGCAAAAGGCAGTGCAAGTACAAGCTCCAGGTTGCCAATCATTGTGCCAATGCCATTTGTCTACAAACTAAAATTGTAAACTTAAATTTACAAAAMAAAAAATGTTTGGTTCTGCAATGTGGAAAATCCAATAACAAGGTGTTGTGGATTCCAAACGCTTTTTCAATTTCAACTTATTTTAGAAGAACTAGGGAATTATTGAAGAAAAGTGCAAGGGTACAGATATATTTGGCCACAAATGTATAAACTAGATGTGGTTAATAATGACAATATAGTGACATCATCATGTCACATCCTGGCCTTAGTTATCTTTGTTTTCATTATTATTTTAGTTAGGTCAGGGTGTGACATGGGGAATGTATGTGTTTTGGTTTGTCTAGGGGTCAGTGTCTTGTCTAGGTGTTTGTATGTCTATGGCTGCCTAGATTGGTTCTCAATTAGAGGCAGCTGTGGTTTATTGTCTCTGATTGAGAGCCATATTTAAGGCAGCCATAGGCATTTGGGTTTTGTGGGTAATTGTCTATGTTGTACGTTTGTAGCTTGTGTGTGCACTTACGTTTATAGCTTCACGATCGTTTGTTGTTTTGTTTAGGTTTATAATAGTGTTCGTTTCGTGTTTTTCTTTATTCTCAAATAAAAGAGAATGTATTTTTCACATGCTGCACCTTGGTCCACTTCTTCCACTCAAGACGATCGTGACACATCATCTGTATTGTTGCCTGAGACATTCCATGTGGAACCTTTGGAACCTTCTAAAGAATCGAAGGAACATTGTTGTAAAAACAACAACAAGAATAAAAATGAAGAGGGAGAGAACAGGATAGAAAAAGATGGTGGGAAGAGAGAGAAGAGGATAGAAAGAGATGATGGAAGAGAGAGAGAAGAGGATAGAAAGAGATGGGGGAAGAGAGAGAGAGAACAGGATGAAAGAGATGGGGAAGAGAGAGAGAACAGGATGGAAAGAGATGGGGGAAGAGAGAGAGAGAACAGGATATAATAGATGGGGAAGGAGAAGAGAGATAGAAAAATATGGTGGAAGAAGAGAGAACAGGATAGAAAAAATAGGGGGGAAGAGAGAGAGAACAGGATAGAAGAGATGGGGGGAAGAGAGAGAGAACAGGATAGAAAGAGATGGGGGAAGAGAGAGAGAACAGGATGAAAGAGATGGGGGAAAGAGAGAGAGAACAGGATAGAAAGAGATGGGGAAGAGAGAGAGAAAGGAAAGAAAATGGGGAAGAGAGAGAGAACAGAAGAAAGAGATGGGGGAGAAGAGAGAGAACAGGATAGAAAGAGATGAGGAAGAGAGAGAGACAGGATAGAAAGAGATGGGGGAAGAGAGAGAACGGATGGAAATGTGATTGGAGATGGTGATGTGAGTCTGGAAGGAGAGTTTACAGTCTAGCCAGACACCTAGGTATTTGTAGATGTCCACATATTCTAAAGTCAGAACCGTCCAGAATAGTGGATGGTGGACGGGCGGGCAGGTGCAGGCAGCAATCGTTTGAAGAGCATGCATTAGTTTTGACTGTGTATAAGAGCAGGGAGG
>NW_019943301.1:238704-243558 GCF_002910315.2 Salvelinus sp. IW2-2015
GTCAATAAAAGCACCCAGGATTGTGTGTTCGTAGGGGAATGAAAGTTCTGGGAGTTTGGGCAGAGTTGAAGTAGGTCTCAGATCGGGATTCATCCATGCAAAACCAAGTGGTCGAGGGAGCTTGAAAACTATGCAGTGTGGGTGGGGGCGCACCTTGTCCTCTTAAGTTATAATGGTTAAGAAGTTAAAAGTGCAGTTTGTGCTGCGCTGAAAGTTGAGGTGGGGCCAAATTGCCTAGTAGTTATTGAAGTGCAGTCATGGCTTCAGGTTGAATGGCTGCCAAGCGTGTTGTCTACAGGTGATCTTGGTGCAAGAATGTGTGCAGTTGCATGTACAATGTAGGGTTTTCTTTGCGCTCTCAGGGTTGGCCAAATCTATTGTGGCCAATTGCTCATTTGGTGCTACAAGAACCTAAAAGGATGTAATATCTTAAATTGTGAGACATAATACAAAGATAATTTGTTTTGTGGTTTTCTGGTTCAAATGTGGGTTAAAATCCAATAAATTAGGGTGTAGTGTGGATTCCAAAATCGCGTTTTTTCAATTTTTGCAAGTCTTAATGTTTTAGAAAGAGACTTAGTGGAATATTGGAAAGAAAAGTGCAAGGGTACAAGATATATTTGGCATCAAATGTATATAACTATAGATGTGGTTAATAATGAAAGTAATAGTGACATCATCATGTCACATCTGGCCTTAAGTTATCTTTTGTTTTTTCATTATTATTTTAGTTTAGGTCAGGGGGTGTGACATGGGAATGTATGTGTGTGTTTGGTTTTGTTCTAGGGTCAGTGTCTTGTCTAGGTGTTTGTATGTCTATTGCTGGCCTGAGATTGGTTCTCAATTAGAGGCAGCTGTGTTTTATTGTCTCTGATTGAGAGCCATATGTTAAGGCAGCCATAGGCATTTTGGGTTTTGTGGGTAATTGTCTATGTTGTACGTTTTGTAGCTTGTGGGTGCACTTACGTTATAGCTTCACGATCGTTTGTTGTTTTGTTTAGGTTTATAATAGGTGTTCGTTTCGTGTTTTCTTTATTCTCAAATAAAAGAGAATGTATTTTTCACATGCTGCACCTTGGTCCACTTCTTCCACTCAAGACGACATCGTGAACACATCATCTGTATGTTGCCTGAGACATTCCATTGTGGAACTTTGGAACCTTCTAAAGAATCGAAGGAACATTGTTGTAAAAACAACAACAAGAATAAAATGAAGAGGGAGAGAACAGGATAGAAAAGAGATGGGGGAAGAGAGAGAAGAGGATAGAGAAGAGATGAGAGAAGAGAGAGAGAGAGGGATAGAAAGAGATGGGGGAAGAGAGAGAGAGAACAGGATGAAAGAGATGGGGAAGAGAGAGAGAACAGGATGGAAAGAGATGGGGAGAGAGAGAGAGAGAACAGGATATAAATAGATGGGGAGAGAGAGAAAGAGGAATAGAAAATATGGTGGGAAGAGAGAGAGAACAGGATAAGAAAAATATGGGGGGAAGAGAGAGAGAACAGGATAGAAAGAGATGGGGGAAGAGAGAGAGAACAGATAGAAAGAGATGGGGGAAGAGAGAGAGAACAGGATGAAAGAGATGGGGGGAAAGAGAGAGAGAACAGGATAGAAAGAGATGGGGAGAGAGAGAGAGACAGGAAGAAAGAGATGGGGGAGAGAGAGAGAAACAGATAGAAAGAGATGGGGGAGAGAGAGAAGAGAACAGGATAGAAAGAGATGAGGGAAGAAGAGAGAGAACAGGATGAAAGAGATGGGGGGAGAGAGAGAGAACGGGATGAAATTGATTGGAGATGTGTGATGTGATCTGGAAGGAGAGTTTACAGTCTAGCCAGACACCTAGGTATTTGTAGATGTCCACATATTCTAAGTCAGAACCGTCCAGAATAGTGATGGTGGACGGCGGGCAGGTGCAGGCAGCAATCGGTTGAAGAGCATGCATTTAGTTTGTGTACTTGTATTTAAGAGCGTTGGAGGCACGGAAGGAGAGTTGTATGGCATTGAAGCTCATCTGGGAGGGTTGTTAACACAGTGTCCAAAGAAGGGCATGAAGTATACAGATTGGTTTCATCTGCGTAAGGAGGTGATCAGAGACTCACCAGCAGCAAGAGCGAAGCGCATCATTGATGTATACAGAGAAGAGAGTCGGCCTGAGAATTGAACCCTGTGGCACCCCCATAGAGACTGCCAAAGGCCCGGAAACAGCACCCTCCGATTTGACACACTGAACTCGATCTGAGTAGTTGGTGAACCAGCGAGGCATCATTAGAGAAACCAAGGCTGTCGAGTCTGCCGATGAGGATGTGGTGATTGACAGAGTCGAAAAGCCTTGGCCAGGTCGATGAAGACGGCTGCACAGTAATGTCTCTTATCGATGGCGGTTAAGATATCGTTTAGGACCTTGAGCGTGGCTGAGGTGCACCCATGACCAGCTCTGAAACCAGATTGCATAGCGGAGAAGGTGAAGTGGGATTCAAAATGGTCGTAATCTCTGTTTGTTGACTTGGCTTTCGAAGACCTTAGAAAGCAGGGTAGGATAGATATAGGTCTGTAGCAGTTTGGGTCAGAGAGAGAGAAGAGGGGATGACCGCAGCTGCTTTCCAGTCTTTGCGAATCTTCAGACGACCACGAAAGTGAGGTTGAACAGGCTGAGAGGATTTAGGGTGTGCCGGAGCAACAATTTCGGCAGATCATTTTAGAAAGAAAGGGTCCAGATTGTCTAGCCCGGCTGATTTGTAAGGGTCCAGATTTTGCAGCTCTTTCAGGACATCAGCTATCTGGATTTGGGTGAAGGCGAAATGGGGGAGGCTTGGGCGAGTTGCTGTGGGGGGTGCAGGGCTGTTGACCGGGGTAGGGGTAGCCAGATGGAAAGCATGGCCAGCCGTAGAAAAATGCTTATTGAAATTCTCAATTATAGTGGATTTATCGGTGGTGACAGAGTTTCCTATCCTCAGTGCAGTGGGCAGCTGGGAGGAGGTGCTCTTATTCTCCATGGACTTTACAGTGTCCCAGAACTTTTTAGAGTTTGTGTTGCAGGAAGCAAATGTCTGCTTGAAAAAGTTGAGGCCTGGACAAATATACTTGACCCTGTAAAGAACAATGTCAGCTAGTCAATTATATAGTTCAGAGTAATGATCAGAGACCTCTATGTTGATAAATGTGTCTGTTTTTTAAAATATGTTTTGTAAGTTTTTAAATTGTATGTGTTTCATGTATTTATTTAGGGCTCATCTGTAAAATAGACCCTAGCATGACTTCCCTACTCAAAATAAAGGTTTAATTWAAAAAAAAGCTAAAATAATAATAATATATTTTTTAAAACTTTTGTTAGTATTATTGTAATTTTTTAAAATAGTATCTTGCCTTTCCAAAATGTTAATCCTTGAGTCAGAACTTTTTTAACTTCTCACTATTTTTACTGCACCAGTCTGGTTTTAGAGCATAGCAGGACAAAATACCTTGCATCTGGATTCCCTGCTGTCCTAGTTCAGCTGCTGTTGAATGAAAACAGCCGTCATCAAGGCAAAGGGTGGCTATTTGAAGAATATAAAATATATTAAGATTTGTTTATTAAATACTGGGGAGGAGAACGTCTCCTTATCCTGTAATTTACAACAGGGTGTGAACTGTCAACCATTCAGCAGCTCCCCCTCTCCCCTCTGTGGCCTGGTTACTGTCACCCCCGGCTAGTCTGATCCTAACAGGACAGCATTGACACCAAGAAGACTCGAGGCTGTAATCGCTGCCAAAGGTGCTTCATCAAAAGTAATGAGGAAAGGGTCTGAATAATTATGTAAATGTGATATTTCAGATTTGTATTTTTTTATACATTCGGTATAGTTAATGGTGTGGTCTAGTTGAGTAGCTCTTTAACAGCATGCGACCTGACTGACCTCATCATCTGTTTCGGACGACTGTGTGATCACGCTCTCCATAGCCGACGTGAGTAAGACCTTTAAACAGGTCAACATTCACAGACGGATTACAAGGACGTGTACTCCTAGCATGCGCTGACCAACTGGCAAGTGACTTCACTGACATTTTCAACCTCTCCCTGTCTGAGTTTGTAATAACCATACCTACAAGTATATACTAACTCAATTAGCCCGACTAACCGATGCCTGTATATAGCCTTGCTACTGTTATAGCCTCTCTACTATATATAGCCTCTCTACTATATATAGCCTCTCTACTATATATAGCCTCGTTAATGTTATTATTCACTGTCTTTTTACTGTTGTTTTTTTATATCCTTACTTATCTATTGTTCACCTAATACCTATTTTTTACTTAAGAATTGCACTGTTGGTTAGGGCCTGTAAGTAAGTATTTCATGTATTTGGTGCACGTGACAAATAAACTTTGATTTGATTTTAATACCCTTGATCACGTGAGGGAGAGGCTGTTGTCCTGGCACCACACGGCCAGGTCTCTGACCTCCTCCTTATAGGCTGTCTCGTCATTTTCGGTGATCAGGCCAACGACTGTTGTGTCATCATCAACCTTAATGATGGTGTTGGAGTCGTGCCTGGCCGTGCAATCATGAGTGAACAGGGAGTACAGGAGGGACTGAGCACGCACCCCGGAGGGCCCCAGTGTTGAGGATCAGCGTGGCAATGTGTTGTTACCTACCCTTACCACCTGGGGGCGGCAAGTCAGGAAGTCCAGGATACAGTTGCAGAGGGAGATGTTTAGTCCCAGGGTCCTTAGCTTAGTGATGAGCTTTGAGGGCACTATGGTGTTGAACGCTGAGCTGTAGTCAATGAATAGCATTCTCACGTAGGTGTTCCTTTTGTCCAGGTGGGAAAGGGCAGTGTGAAGTGCAATAGAGATTGCATCATCTGCGGATCTGTTGG
>NW_019943301.1:247815-249920 GCF_002910315.2 Salvelinus sp. IW2-2015
ACTGCTCGGTGGTGTGCTTGGACCATGTATGTTTTGTTGGTGATGTGGACACCATGGAACTTAAGCTCTCAACCTGCCCACTACAGCCCCGTCGATGAGAATGGGGCGTGCTCGGTCCTCCTTTTCCTGTAGTCCACAATCATCACCTTTGTCTTGATCACGTTGAGGGAGAGGCTGTTTGTCCTGGCACCACACGGCCAGGTCTCTGACCTCCTCCCTTATAGGCTGTCTCGTCATTTTCGGTGATCAGGCCAACGACTGTTGTGTCATCATCAACCTTAATGATGTGTTTGAGTCGTGGCGCCGCTGCAATCATGAGTGAACAGGAGTACAGGAGGGACTGAGCACGCACCCCGAGGGGCCCCAGTGTTGAGGATCAGCGTGGCCAATGTGTTGTTTACCTACCCTTACCACCTGGGGCGGCAAGTCAGGAAGTGCCAGGATACAGTTGCAGAGGAGATGTTTAGTCCCAGGGTCCTTAGCTTAGTGATGAGCTTTGAGGGCACTATGGTGTTGAACGCTGAGCTGTAATCAATGAATAGCATTCTCACGTAGGTGTTCCTTTTGTCCAGTGAAGGGGGCAGTGTGAAGTGCAATAGAGGTGCATCATCTGCGATCTGTTGGGTGGTATGTAAATTGTGGATCTAGTTTCTGGGATGATGGTGTTGAGTGAGCCCATGGGACCCACCTTTTTCCAAAGCCACTTTCAATGTTACCAGGGACTTGAGTGCATAACGAATTGTGATTCATTAGGGGGCAAGCTGTTTTTACCTATTTAGGTTTTCTTGGGGCACACGGACTATGGTTTGGGTCCGCTCTGAAACATGTACAAAGGTGATGATTGTGGACTACAGGAAAAGGAGGACCGAGCACGCCCCCATTCTCATCGACGGGGCTGTAGTGGAGCAGGTTGAGAGCTTCAAGTTCCATGGTGTCCACATCACCAACAAACTAACATGGTCCAAGCACACCAAGACAGTTGTGAAGAGGGCATGACAAAACCTATTCCCCCTCAGGAGACTGAAAAGATTTGGCATGGGTCCTCAGATCCTCAAAAAGTTCTACAGCTGCACCATGGAGAGCATCCTGACTGGTTGCATCACCGCCTGGTATGGCAATTGCTCGGCCTCGACCGCAAGGCACTACAGAGAGTAGTGCTTTCAGCCCAGTACATCACTGGGGCCAAGCTTCCTGCCATCCAGGACCTCTATACCAGGCGGTGTCAGAGGAAGGCCCTAAAAACCTAGCCATAGACTGTTTTCTCTGCTAGCGCACGGCAAGCGGTACCGGAGCGCCAAGTCTAGGTCCAAACGGCTTCTCAACAGCTTCCACCTCCAAGCCATAAGACTCCTGAACAGCTAACCAAATGGCTACCCAGACTCTTTGCATTGCCCCCCCACTCCCCCCCCTATTTTACACCACTGCTACTCTCTGTTGTTATCTATGCATAGTCACTTAATTAACTCTACCTACATGTACATATTACCTCGACTAACGGGTGCCCCCGCACATTGACTCTATACTGGTATCCCCTCTATATAGCCTCGCTATTGTTATTTTACTGCTGCTCTTTAATTATTTGTTACTTTTATTTCTTATATTTTTCCTTATCTACTTTTTACTTAACATGTATTTTTCTTAAAACTGCATTGTTGATTAAGGGCTCGTCAGTCAGCATTTCACTGTAAGGTCCTACACCTGTTGTATTCGGCGCATGTGACAAAGACAATTTGATTTGATTGAGTAGCATTAAGGGCTCTTCAACAACGTGAGACCTGACTGACCTCAGAGAGAGATAGACAAAGCTGGTCTCTCTCACACGTGTCCCAATGTTAGTTTTACTGTTAGGGTAAACACTCACACACACTCAGTAAGTGGCTCAAAGTGCAGGATGGGGTGCAGTGACCGATAGTTTGGGTCCCAAACACACACCACGAAGAGACTTAGTCGCGAACGCACTCTGGATTTCCATCCACTCACTAGAGAACAGAACTCTAATATCTATAGAACAGAACTCTAATATCTATAGAATAGAACTCTAATATCTATAGAATAGAACTCTAATATCTATAGAATAGAACTCTAATATCTATAGAATAGAACTC